>NW_022631078.1:593316-663855 GCF_010015895.1 Lontra canadensis
CCATTTGTCCGTTGAAGGGCATCTTGGTTCTTTCCACAGTTTGGTGACTGTGGCCATTGCTGCTATGAACATTGGGGTACAGATGGCCCTTCTTTTCGCTACATCTGTATCTTTGGGGTAAATACCCAGTAGTGCAATTGCAGAATCATAGGGAAGTTCTGTTTTTAATTTCTTGAGGAATCTCCACACTGTTCACCAAAGAGGCTGCACCAACTTGAATTCCCACCAACAGTGTAAGAGGGTTCCCCTTTCTCCACATCCTCTCCAACACATGTTGTTTCCTGTCTTGCTAATTTTGGCCATTCTAACTGGTGTAAGGTGGTATCTCAGTGTGGTTTTAATTTGAATCTCCCTGATGGCTAGTGATGATGAACATTTTTTCATGTGTCCATTAGCCATTTGTATGTCTTCATTGGAGAAGTGTCTGTTCATGTCTTCTGCCCATTTTTTGATGTGATTGTCTGTTTTGTGTGTGTTGAGTTTGAGGAGTTCTTTATAGATCTTGGATATCAGCCGTTTGTCTGTACTGTCATTTGGGAATATCTTCTCCCATTCTGTGGGTTGCCTCTTTGTTTTCTTGACTGTTTCCTTTGCTGTGCAGAAGGTTTTGATCTTTTTTTTTTTAATTTAAAGATTTTATTTCTTTATTTGACAGAGAGCGATCACAAGCAGGCAGAGAGGCGGGCAGAGAGAGAGAGGGAAGCAGGCTCCCTGGTGAGCAGAGAGCCCAATGTGGGACCCTAGACCCAGGACCCTGGGATCACGACCTGAGCTGAAGGCAGAGGCTTTAACCCACTGAGCCACCCAGGCACCTCCCAGAAGCTTTTGATCTTGGTGAAGTTCCAAAGTTCATTTTCGCTTTCATTTCCTTTGCCTTTGGAGACGTGTCTTGAAAGACATTGCTGTGGCTGATATCGAAGAGATTACTGCCTATGTTCTTCTCTAGGATTCTGATGGATTCCTGTCTCACGTTGAGGTCTTTTATCCATTTTGAGTTTATCTTTGTGTGTGGTGTAAGAAAATGGTCCAGTTTCATTCTACAATAGCTGTCCAATTGGACAGCCATGTGTAACTTCTTTTCATTTCAGAATTTCACGTGTCTTCATCGTATCTGCCTTATACATCCTTGCGAAGAACCAGCTCTTGCTTTGGTTTGTCTGTGGTTGCCGCGCTCTCTTTTCCATGTGTCCGGGGCTGCTTCTGGGTGGGCCAGCAGGGAGTCGGAGCCCTGCATCCGCAGCGGGCTGGCAGCCGAGCCCACTGGGGTGCGTCTGCCCCGTCTCCAAGCTCCGGCTTAGCTGCCTCCGATCTGACACGTAGCATTTCATCCTTGTTTGGTTTTAGGGATTTGCACACCTCCCATTTGCCTCTCCAGACCCGCTTCCCACGCAGTGCCTGCCTGTCTGTGCCAGGAGGCAGCACGTGTGCCCGTGAGAGATGGAGACGGGTTGTTAGCGAGTGGTTAGTGTGTCCGTTCCCTGGCTCTGAACCCTCCGGGGTGCTGGGACGGGGGCTCGGTCCTCTTTCACGGTCATGCCCTCCCTCCCCTGGTCCTCACTGGTCGCTGCCACACTGGTGGGTTTCCTCCAGTCCCTCCTCATGGCTATCCCTAGGTTTCTTGTCAAGAACCTGATGAAACAGACCCATGGGATTATTTTTTAAAACCTTCCATTTGTTGTTTTCTAATGTTATTTTTACAGTCAGAATGTACAACTTGTGTAGATTTTTGGGAATTTACCTAGGCTATTTTGTGGCTTAGTAGATGGTCAGTTTCTGTTAACATTCCACCAAATATATAAAAGAACAAATGTTGTCTGTTTTATTTTGCATGTAGAGTTCTGTAGATCAAACATATTAACTTCATCTGATTTTAAATGTGGTTTTATTATCACTCGGGGCTGCGGAGGCCTGCGACCAGGAGACAGCCGCCGTCGGGAAGCTAGCTCATCCCTCACAGCCCCAGGAGGGGGGGGGCAGGCCGTGCCCAGGCTGGGGGCCCCTGGGGAAGCACCAGGAGGCAGAGCGGGAGGGACGGGGGCAGGAAGGAACGGACAAGGCAGGGGAGCAGGCTGAGGACTGGCTCGCGTGGATACCGTCCGCGGGCTCCGGGCTCCCTGGTTGTGGGGCACCTGCCCTGGGGTTGGGGGCGGGTGAGGGAGGCCCCGAGGCCACGAGCCCCACAGAGAGGGTGGGCGACCAGGGCCCAAGGTCAGCCAGCTTGCATGCATATCCTACAATTTATTAATTAGGTTTTGTTTGTTTGTTTGTTTTTAGCATTTTGTTCTGTGATTGTTATCAGAGACACAGGCCGACACAGTCACGATGTGGAACTACCGTCTCATCCCCGAGGCCCTGGCCTCTTCAGGTCTTGGCGTCCTGCACAGAGCTGTGTAAAGGCTCCCAGTTTTGAAATTAACTTCAGTTTTTGTATCTTTAAATACCCAGGAGGGGCAAACCACTAAGGAAGGGCTAGCTCGGGGGTCGCCAAATCCAGGCCTGGAGCTAAGAATGATTTCGAGAGAGAGAGAGTCAGAGTCCTAGGGGTGTGTGGCCCCTGTGCCTAGCATCTGGCCTTGCTCAGGAAGGCTGCCTGGAGCTTGGACTTCTAAGCCTGTCCGTGGGATTGTCTGCGTTTATGGAAAGCAAGTGAAGATTCCGTTTTATAGACACATGTGTTCTCTTTTGGCAGATAAATTTCAATCTGATTCTGCTCCTTCTGTTGGAGATTTTCATGGCAGCCACAGTGATCATCTCAGCACGGTCCAGCGAGGCACCCTGTAAGCAGAAGGTGGGTCCGGCGACGGGCTGCGCGGGATCCCCAGGTGGCGCCCCGGAGCACAGGTCGGCGGGACGGAAGCCTGCCCCTGCGCCCCCACACAGCCCCACATCTCCAGGGAGTCCCGAGGCTCATGGCTGCAGGGAGCACAGTGGAAGGTGCGACGCAACCTTCCTGCTCCATGTGGTTCTGGTCCAGACCCGGGGCCCGGCGTTTCCCATGCAGAGACAAAGTCTATAGCAAGTGTCACCTTGAAAACAGCAAGCGCAGCAACTAATCCCATTTACATAGGCAGGGAGAACCTCTGACCTCAGAGCACAGGGGCTGGTGTGGAGAGCGGGGGCAGAGGCTCTCCTGGGGTGCACCCCCGCCCCCTGCGGCACCTGCGATGTCAGCAGCCAAACGTGTTTTTCCTTTCAGGGTCCCATGCCGGACGGCGCCAATGTGCTGTATGAAGTGGCCTTTCCTGCCCGGGTCCTGAAGTCCTATTCGGTGAGATAAACTTCCCTTTATTTACGTGGGGAGGGTCGTGTGACGCAGTGTCCTGAGCGTCCCCTGCTCTCCGGGGCGGTCCTCAGGTTCACCCCCTTCCTCTCACAAGGATCCTGGTTGGAAGGGGGCGACATGGCCACCCTCTCTGGTCACCTGTTTCCAGACTTGGGTGTTTTCCACTTTTTCTGATAACCCTCCGTTCTGAGCGCGGCCTTCCTCGTTTCTGTAGCTCCCCGCCGTGGTGTCTGGAGCTTGTGTCCCCGGACACGTACAGGTTTCCTTCTGTCATCACTTAGCAAGTCTCCCGCCGGCGTTTGTCATAAAGCCTGTGCTGACCGGGTCAGTGGCCCGGCTCTCCCGCCATCGGCCCTGTGGGCTGTGCCCTTTTGCCCCGACGTTCAGTCCTGCTTGTGTTTGGGGACGCTTCCGGCACTATGTGGGACTGCCGTCCTCTCCGGGGCCTCGTGGACGCCGTGCCTCGTGGGCAGCCCATGTCACCACGTGGCCACGTGTGTGCCGAGTTTTGTCGCCTCTCGGTTTTCTCGCTGCTTCGCCTTCTGGGGCCTTTCCCGCCTGCCTTTGACGGGTGGGAGTGTCGTCCTTCTGCTTTTTTCCTTTTCCCACCAATTTTGAGTTGGAAACTACGCATTTTTCCATGTTCTCATAGAGGTTGTCCTCAGCATTTCCACGTGTTGGCTCCTTTGCCCTGAGCTCTTAGAGCAGTCGCACCCCTGCCCGCTGGCCGCACGCAAGACGCTTTCCCTGGGTGACCCTGCCTGTGTGCTCTGCTCCCCAGGTCATCGAGGTGATTGCTGGCGTCTCTGCCGTCCTGGGTGGTGTCATTGCTCTGAACGTGGACGACGCCGTCTCAGGGCCGCACCTCTCAGTGACGTTCTTTTGGATCTTAGTGGCCGTGAGTACTCCTGGTGGTCTCATGGTCTGATGAGCAAGTCTGTCATCACTGACAGCAGGGGACGTTGCTCGTGTCGAGCAGAAATGCCCAGTGTCTCCCATCTGCAGCCACAGGCGGCCTTGGCAGGTGTGGGCTCCTCACTGCCACATGGAATGGTTAAGATCGACCACTGTGTGCCCCATGCTCCCAGATGTGGTCACCCCGGGGCTGCTTTGCCACGTCCCTGGGTCACATGGGGCGCCTGCAGGAGGGGCTGGTTTGTCCCACCCTGCTGTCCAGGGCCATCCCGTCTGAGTGGACAGGACACAGGGAGCATCCCTGGCCTGGTCCTCCTACTCTCCTGGAGGTGCTGCCTGCCAGCTTGCACATTGAGCCACAGGAAGGGGGGACTGGTGTCTCCTCTGGACGCTGGGCCCGGAGTCCTGCTGCATCCCACGGCTCAGAGCAACACCGTGGGCGCCTGTGCCCAGCCTGGCCGAGCCCTGGGAATGATGGCCAAGGGATCTCCCAAGGACTGGAGCCTGGGGAGAAAGCAGCAGGCAGAGAGGACGGTGTGGCCATCATCCCCAGACCAGCCTCCTTGGGCCTCTCTCTCTGCAGGTGCCCCCTGTGCCCCCAGATGTGGAATGCGAAGAGAAAAGGATCACGGGTGATCCCTGGTGGGGAGGGGTGGTCTGGGAACAGTAGGAGAGGCCAAGGTCATAGACCAGGCCGCGGTCTAGGGCTTGGGTTCTGGCTGGGAGCCGGTTCCCGTGGCGTCCCTGGGCCAGTGGTGTGTGTGTGTGTGTGTGCGCGAACAGCTCCCCGCCACAGGCCAGTTTCCCGCTGTCCAGGGCCTGGGGCTGGAGGACCCACCCAGCAGACCTGAGCCCTGCTCCCGGCATGCCGGGGCCACTGAGTCTTCCTCAGCGACTGCTCCACGCCCAGAGGTCCCCCAGAGAGCTTGCTGGAGCACCTTCACCCCAGGCTCCGGGCCTGCCCCACTCACCTCTGCAGCCATGCCCACACCCCTGCTGAGACCAGCGCCTTCAGAGGGCTGCTCCCCTCTCTGTCCTCCTGCTGCAGAGCCTGCTGTGTCCCGCTCCCCCCCAAGCCAGAGCCCTAAGCCAGTGCAGGCGCCTCCCAGTGTCCAGGGGTCCGAGCCGTGCCCACCCAGGGCGTGGGTGTGTCCCTTCCCGTGCGGGCGTGTGGCTAACCAGCGCCTGCACACACTTGGGTCCGTGGGCTCAGTCAGCTCGGCGGGCCCAGCCCTGGTCTCCTCGGGAAGGACGTGTCCTCCTGCTTCCCTCCCCCGCCTGGACTGTGTGACCCAGATGGCGTTCGAGTAAATCCGTCCCTTCCAGTAAGATGAAGCGGACCTGTGTCACCGAAGGGGCAGGGGACCTGCGCAGTGGAGCGGTCAGCGCGGCGGGTGGTCCTGGGGGCCTCTGAGTCCCCCCGGCCGAGGCCAGCCTGCAGCGAGCTGGTGTGCTCTTCAGAAACGCCCACATCTGACCGTGGAGGGCGAGGGTCTCTGGTCAGCACAAAGCAGGGTCACAGAGACGGCGGGATGTTACTGGGCGATGGGGCGGATGTGGACGCAGCGGTGCTGTTGAACCCGTGGGAGCGCTGCGTGGTGGGTGCTGGTGGAGCGCGGTCCCCGCGGACGTCTCCGCGTCGGCAGGCTCGCACACAGCTGCTGTGGGCAGGCAGCCCGGCTCGGCCGACGGAATGACCCTGGGGCGGCTCCCCCAGCTCCTCCATAGCCTGCAGAGGCCGCCCCTCTCCTCTCCATCCCAGCCCCAGCCCGCTGGACCCCCAAAACAGGAGAGCACAGGGAGCAGCCATCCCTGCCATCCCCTCTGAGCCTGTGTTCTCTCTCCTCCTAGTGTTTCCCGAGCGCTATTGCCAGTCACGTCACGGCTGAGTGCCCCAGCAGGTGTCTGGTAAGTGAGGCCTGGCCGCCTGGCCCCTTCCCTAGCTCTCTCTCTGCCACCGTGGGAACCAGGCGGCGGGGTGGGCAGGGAGGCCTGGCGGGTGCTGCTTGGAGGGTGGGACTGTCTACGGAAATGGAGGGGAGTCCCGAGACAGTCCTGGGACTCAGCGAGGCGGACGCTGGCCCGCCAGCCTCAGCCTGTGTCTTCCGTCTTGTCAGGGGACCCGCTGTCGGACAGCGAGAGACGCTCCGTTTGGGCCCGAATTCCCCGCACTCATACTTTGCAGCCCCCATGTGCCTGGCGGCCCGGCCCAGCCGGTGGCATGGGCTGCGCACCACCGTGAGAGGCCAGCCGCACGTGTGTCCCCCGCCCAGCAGAGTGGGTAGTTGTGAGGAAGCTGGGGGGACTCGGAGTTCACGGGAGACCAAGCTCAGACCGTAGCAGGAGCCTCAGGCAGAGTGCAGACGCCGACGCCTGCCCACGCCTGTGCCGGCCGTGGCTCCCAGGCCCGCTGGCCCAGCCGAGCCGAGCGCCATCTTCTCCCGCAGGTGGAGATGCTGATCGCCATCTGCAGCCTCACGTCCCCGCTGCTGTTCACCGCCTCTGGGTACCTGTCGTTCAGCATCATGAGGATCCTGGAGATCTTCAAGGACTACCCGCCCGCCGTGGAGGTATGTGCTCCTTTCGCTCGGAACCCCATGTGGACGTGGCCTTGCTGCCCCGTGGGCCGTGCGGGAGGGGTCTCCCAGGACACGTGGCCCGGCCGAGCGTCCGGCCTGCCGGAGCTGCTCCCACACGTGGCCTGAGCAGCCCCGGACTCGCTTCTGTGGGACGGGTCTCCCAGGACACGTGGCCCGGCCGAGCGTCCGGCCTGCCGGAGCTGCTCCCACACGTGGCCTGAGCAGCCCCGGACTCGCTTCTGTGGGACGGCCAGGTGTCCGTGCTCCTGCTCGGGTGCCCGTGCCGCCCCAGCCCTGCGCTGCGCAAGCTGCTCTGTTTCAAAGTTTGGGCCATTCTGTCTGGTGTCGCGGCGCACCCCACACCCCTTCTTCGCGGCTCTCCTGGGGGTTCTCGGCCCTTCCTGCTCCGTGGCCACGGTAGAACCCGCTCTCCATGTGGGTGTGTGACAACCTGGTTGGAACTCCGATTCATCTCTAGACAAACTTGAGAATTGAGGGCCTTTCCACGTACGAACATGCCCCTTTCCTAGTCCCTCCGTGGGCTCAGACACGCGGCCCCAGGTTTATTGCTGAGGTAACTCGGCTTGTTACCAGTACGTGTGCTGTTGGCTCCCAAGTGTCTGTCATGAGAAATTTCAGACACACAGACAGACGGAAAGACTCCGGAGCACCAAGATCCCCCGGCAGCTGCATGCTGTTTGCACACGTTTGTTTCCACGACGGCTGGGAGCACATACGCAGGCGTGTCATTTTTCAGAAGCATCTGAAGGGACTGGCCATTTCCAAAAGGACTTCCTCCTACATGCCCACAGCCCCATGTGGCAGTCGACGGGCCTGAAATCACGCAGTGTGGCCTTCGGGCAGTGCACACAGACCAGCCCGAGGGTGTGCCTCCTGAGGGAAGCTTCTGGAGCGGGACCGGCTGAGTCTCTCCATCAGCGGTCCCCGCCTCTGCCCCCGCGACACTGACTCTTGGAGTCCAGGCTAAGTGTCTGGAAGAAGTTCGCACGTGTTGGTCCGTTTCCTGTGATGCCAGTGGGCGCGGGGTCTGGGGCGCGTGCGGTCAGCTCCCGTCTGGCTTAGCAGCAGCTGCCGGAGCGCCCGGGCCGGGGCTGGGTGCGGGGCTCTCGCGGGTCGGAAACAACCGTGACCGAGTGTGAGCCGGGCACCTGCGGACACCGCATCCCAGCACCTGGCGCGGGCCCTGGCAGCTGGCCTCGCCTGAGCCATTGTTCTACACTGAGGGGTGAAGAAAGGTGATGGACACCTGGATCTTGTGTCCACGTCTCCGACAACCTGCGTGCAGTGTGATGCGCGGTGTGACGGGTGGCGCCCTTCCCTTCTGAGCGCCACCGCGGACTTGGCTTTCATCCTCTGTACACACTATAGCCACCTTTCTCTGGGGCTCGTCACTGGTTTTGTCATGCGGGGGAGGCCGTGCACAGGTGTGGCTGCCGTGGGCATCTCTCTGGACACACGTGGCCTTGGACTGTGTGTGGCGGTGCTGGCCTGTTGTTCCTAGTGGCCTCTGCGTCTGTGTCTTGCCCACTTTCCGGGGGTCTTGCCCTCAACCGGTATTTGGGAGACCGGCGCTGTGGAATGGAGGGTCCAGACACTGGCCCCCGCCCGACAGCTGTGACTTCTGTCCTGAGGACGTCTCTGTTTATGCCGTTAAGTTGGTCAGCCTCTTCCTTTGCTGCTTCTGGAGTTTCCGTCGCCGTGAGAAAGGCTGGTGCTTGCATCTGGCAGGAGCTGACCTAGAGCACGAGGCTGTCAGACGCTGGGGACTAGAACGTCCACCTTCCCTGCCCTTTGGGGACGTGCAGCCCTGCCCGCAGCGGAGCTTCCGGCCCTGCCGGCCTGTTTCTGCGCCTGCTGCTCTTGCGCGTAGCCAGAGCCGCAGGCGCCGGTCCTGGAAGTTTGCCGACCGGCTTCACGTGTGACCAGGCCTGTTGCCTACTTAGCTGTCACCGCTTCTCAGGGTCCCCTTCGTTGTGTGCTTGTTTTCCTGTGTGGGCTTTAGAATCAAGCTGCTTGGCTCCAGAAGCACTTTTTTTTTTTTTAAAAACTGGGCTTGTGGATAGATTTGTACGTTAACTTGAAAAGAGGCGTTTCCACAGTGACACTGTGTGGAGCTGGGGTTTTGTGTCTCTGCTGAAGGTCGCCTGGGCTGGGAGGGCCGGGGGCGCCCCAGGATCCTTTGCTCGCCAAGGCTCCCTCGGTCCCCCGCCCCCCTGCTGTGCCAGGTGCTCCTTGGAAGTTTTTTTCCCAGCAGCCGCCAGGCTCAGCTCCGAGGAAGGTGGGTGGTGTCTGTGGGCTGTGGCCCGGGCGTCCCAGGGCGGCCTGCTTCACACAGCCGGGGGCTCCACCCCACGGGGACGCCCTCTGTGTCATCACATGGGGCTCTATGGGTGGTGGTGTTGGGGCACGGGAGACTAGGCGGGGAGCCCCGGGACCATCTTCGTGTCCTCTGTCAAACCCAGGGCTGCAGAACGTGGGCCAGAATCGATTTCCTCGCCTCCTGTCGGTGAGACAGAAATCCTTGTGCAGAAGGGCTCTTACCTGGATTGAGTCACAGTAGCTCAGCTCAGCCTGGGGCCCAGGCACTGCCTGCACAGCCTCCCTTGGCCGGCAGAAGCAGCCTGTCCCATGCGGGCCGCAGGCCGGGGAGGCCGGGAGCCCCGGTGGGCCGCGCTGCTCACCGCCCTGTTTCCGCAGCAATCCTACGACGTGCTGCTGCTGCTGCTGCTGCTGGCGCTGCTGCTCCAGGCCGGCCTCAACACGGGCACCGTCATGCAGTGCGTGAGCTTCAAGCTGGCCGCGTCCTGGGACACCGTGCAGGCCGGCCCGCCCGAGCGCCCCGCGGGGGAGGTGAGCAGCCGAGGGGACCGTCCTGGCTAGTTGGGCGGCTCGGTGCTCACGTCTGTTCCTGAAAAGGTGTTGTGCACCGAGCTCACACAGACCCGGACAGGAAGTTGCTCAGGACCCACACAGGTCGCGGGGGTCCTTTCCCGGCCCCTCTCGGGGGTGCCCGCCCACCCCGACAGGTGGTGTCTGTGACCTCTGGCCGGCAGGCTCTGGAGGTTCATGCCAGCCCCTCCGCCGGGCTCGAGGCCCCCACGGCTGGAAGGCCACGGGTCAGTGCGCTCCCTGTGAGGTGTTCATACCGTGGACTGGCCTTTGTGCATGCCCGAGCTCTCGCCGTGGGCCCCTGCTCAGCGAGCTGGGGCCTCTGTCTTGCCCTGTGCTCTCTTTCACTGAGATCCACAGGCGGTGTCCTCTCCTTTTTATCCGTGAGGGCTGGTCTCCTGCAGGGACGGGATGGCGTTGCCCCCAGGACCTACCAGAGACCCACCTTGTCTGGGTGGGGACACCTCTGTGCTGACTGCTGAGTTAGAGCTCCCAGAAGTTTCCAAAACAGCAGGTCCAGAGGCCCAGGGGCCGGGCAACTGGCCTTCCTGTTCCCATCTGCTGACCTTGGCCTCAAGTATTCTCCTCAGGCACCTTCTCTGCAGGGGTGCTGGTCCCCTCCCCCCAGGAAGAGTTTGGAGGCCCTCACCGGCCATGTTGATTCCTGCACTGTGGTGTCTGTTTATTGGGCGCCTACTGTATGCAGATGCTTGTGCTGCAGGTGCTGGGATGTCTGTGGGGCAGACGCTCGTGTGGCCTCCCACCCCTGCCCAGCTGTGTTCCTGGGGGTGATGTGGGAGGTGGAGGGGCCGGGGCGTCCATGGCCTCCCCACCCCTGGGGTCCTGTGCTGTTTCCTGTGTTGTCACAGATGAGAGAAGCTCTCCAGTGAACAGCTTTCCCGCCTGCATGCTGCCGCGGGGGTGGGGGGGCCCAGGGGAAATAACGCTCTGCCTGTTTGGCCACAGGTGTCCAGAAGCCCCCTGAAGGAGTTCGACAAGGAGAAAGCCTGGCGGGCCGTCGTGGTGCAGATGGCCCAGTGAGCGCGGGCTGGGGAGACCGAGGCAGGAGTGGGGCCCCGCCTGGCTCGTGGTCCTCCAGCTACCACTGCCCAGCCAGGCCCGGTGGCAAGGTGGTTTTCATTTCTTAGAGTAGTTTAATTCTGCTTATTGGTCTGTAGGTTCCTGGCCCTGAGGCGCCCCCCTCGTGAGCAGTGGGGCTTGCAGGCGAGCCGGGGCCCCTGCGGAGCCAGGCCCTCCGGGGCTGATACATAGGCTGGGACGTGTGGCCAGCCCCCGTCCGCTCCTCCGGCTCTGGGCCGGCGTCCCTGGCTTGCTCGTGTTGAGCAGACACACACGGCCCCACGTGAGTCTAACGGGGTTTCTCTTCCGAGACGGGCCTGGGCCAGTGGTTTCTGACCAGAGAGCACAGCTGCGTGTCCCCATTGCGTCTCACGAGTCAGGGTAGGCCCTTGTTCCCAGGGCCGTGGGCGCACGGCCGCCGTCGCTCTGTGAAGCCCACGCGCCCAGTGTCTGCCCTCTCTGTTCGCCCCGGTCGTGGCAGAAGGACCCTGCCTGCTCCGTGGTGCTGGTGTGTGTCGCGCCGGGGGCATGGAGGTCCACGCCAGCAGTGCTGGTCTGCCCTTGGCCAGGGGCCCTCCGGCTCCTGAGCCCTTGGTCAGCACCCATACGGAGCGTGACCCAAGCCACACCACAGCTCAGTATTCTTTGGGGTGGGGCCATGTCCAAGGCTCTGCAAACTTGGGCCCCATTTCCTGGTCTCACTGGCCTTGCTCAGGCAGGTGGGTCCCCTCCCCTGTCATGGTTTCTGCCTCCGCTCCCGTTACCAAGCTCACAATGCCGGATGGACGCCCCTGGAACCCTCCGTGGGGCTTGTTGCCACGCAGCCTCCAGCCAGTCTCTTTCTTAACCTCACTCACCTGAGGTCAGGCCCAGGCTGGGGGTCTCTTCCGCCTGTCCCTGCCCCTTTGCCTGAGACAGTGTGGTGTGAGAAGAACATTTGCTTCAGTTAAAGTCATGTCCCAAAACTAGTTCGCGCCGTCTCCTTGTCCTGGGAGCATCCTGGAATTTCTGGAAGCACAGTTCTCTTTTCCCAGTTGACTGCGCTGATAAACCGCAGTGAGCTGGGAGCGGCTTCTGGAAGTGTTCCAGGAACTGTCCTGGCCCGCGCTTTCATTCCCAAGGCAACCCACCTCTGCCTCCCGTGGAAGGAGTGGGGCGGCCCTCTGCTCTGCTGGGAGGTGCTAAGGTTTGCTCCTTGCTGCGTTGAGGTCCTCTACCGGGGCTCATTAGTGAGGACTGTCTGGGGCTGGCCGAGTGTGGCCCTGGGGGGTGGATTCCAGGATCCTCCCTGGTTTCTCATTTCCAAGCCCAAGGGACTGGCTGCCCATATTCACGAGCATTCACGATGACCTGGGTCGTTTTCAAACAGGATGAAAGCAGGTGAGACACGGGAGAGGTGGACTGTCTTCCGAATGCCATTGATGGCTCTCTCCTGCACGTGCACACACCCACCCGCGTGTGCGCGTGCGCACAGGTCCCCCAGCCACAGTCCCCGTCCCCTCCTCTTCCTGTGGCGTTCAGACCAGGAGGCCAAGGGGCTCTGCTAGGAGCCTGGGACAAAGGCAGCACAGTCCATGCTGATGTTGTCCTGGGGACAGAAAATCTGAGTCTCCAAGCTGGAATTAGACACCTGGGGGCTTAGCACACTGGCTTGTACTTTATTTCAAAGAGAGCTTGAGGAACAGAGGCTAATGGGGTTTTAGAAATTTATAATTCTGTTTTCGTTTGCGTGTGATGTAGTTCAGTATCTCCTGCGCAATAAATGCTAACATGTAAACGTGGCCTTTTTCATTTTGGGTCTCTCAGGGATCACTTTGCCCAGGTTCTAAGAAAAATGAGAGGTAAAGCATAGGAGGGCTGGTGGAGGTGAGGCCATTCCTTATTTTGTGATTTTTGGGAGGCCACGTGGAGGTGGGGACTGGTGAGCACCTGTGGCTTGCTAGTGAAGACTGGAAAGGGGCACAAAGACCCCTTCCTGCCTAGAGCATTGCCCACCCACACTGCCACAGCTAATGCAGAGAATGGAACCTCACTTTTAGGCCATCTTGGGAAGTTAAGTGCAAAATAAAGATGATTTAAAACCAAATAAAGATAGGTAGGTTTTGGAAATTTACTTGGAGCAATAGGGTAGGTGGGTCTTTCTTACTCACTTCTCCCTCCACAAAGAGGAAGGGAGGAAGGAGGAGGAAAAGGGCTCAGGGACTTTGGCTGGTGTGGGACCCTGGGGTGCAGCTGGAACATGGGGGTGGGGAGGGAGGCCCCATGAATGACCCTGGGGACACAAAGTCCCCCTCGGGTTCTTCCCCAGGACGGGAAAGCTGCCCTGCTGGCAGTGATTGCCCACAGCCCACGTGGGGACACCCGGTGTGCAGCCCCCTGCCTGGCATCGCCACCCCAGGGACTGCATCTCGGTCTCTGCGCCCCCCGCCCGGCCGTTGTGGGGCACCGGGAGTGAGGGTCTGAGAGGAGCGTGGGGTGGGGTCAGGGGCCGGTTGTGACTCTCGCTCTTTGTGACTTGGGGGCCTCTGACCGCCAGGGCGGGTCTTTGTGACCAACAGCCCTGCGCCTGATGGGGCTTCGGGAACCCCGAGCGGGGGCGGTGCGCCCAGTCCTTCCCCGAGGACGCCATGGCTCGGCGCCCCGGCCCCCACCCCCACGCCTCGGATGGCAGCCCCGGCTCCGGGTCCAGCGCTGACGCCACTGACCGCGGCCACCGGGGACCCGCGTCCCACACGCGCCGCCGCAGCCGCTCCGGACGCCCCCCGCCGCCGGCGCGCCCGCGCAGCCCCACGCCCCGCGCCGGCCGCCGCGCCGCGGCCCCCGGGCCCCGCGCCCGGCTCCCCCCGCGGGCGAGGCTTGCACAATGCGCCGCGCGAACCCGGCCCGTTGCCCCGGGCAACCAGGGGACGCCTGGAGGCGCGGCGGGGGGCGGGGGCGCAGCGCGCGCCACGGGGTCGGTCCCGGGTGAGCCCCGGCCCCGCTCGCCTCGGAACCCCGTCCCTGTGCCCCTGCGGAGGCCGGACAGCACCCCGCGCCCCGTCGGGCTAGAGCCCTCGGGATCCCCGACGCGCCCGCCCCAGCGCAGGGACCGCGGACTCCCCCGCCCCTTCCCCCAGGCCCCAGACTCCCGGACGTGGTGCTCGGAAGCCCAGAACCGCTCTTCCGCGGACGCCCGGCCTCCAGCCCAGCGCCCGGACCCGCCCGCGCCCTCACCTCGCCCTCGGGAGCGCAGACCTCCCCCTGCGCACCTAGACTGGCCCCTCTACCCCCAGACTGCCCCGACCCTACACCTGCGCTTCCTCAGCCTGGCTCCGGAGCCCGGCTCCGCCCCCCCCGCCCCGCGGGATGCCCTCCGGCCCGGAGCCCTCGCCGACGCCCCCTCTCCTTGCAGGGGCGCGAGCGGGCGCGAGTTGGGGCGAGCTGCCGGAGGCCGGCATGGAGCCCGCAGAGAGGAAGAGGCTCCCGTCCGCTTCCCTGGAAGGAGACCCCAGAGAAGAGAACAGTCAGTGTCGTCCTCGCCCGCCGTCTGGGGGCTCGCGGTTCGAGGCGCGAACGGGGCGGGGGCTCGCGGCTCAGACGCAGCGCTGGGCCCGGGCTTGACTCGGGACCCGGGGCGTAAAGCCCCTTCCCGGAGACCCCCACCACGCCCCGCCACGCCCCCTCCGGCCCCCTGTCCTCCACCTTCCTGCCCTCCAAGGGGGTCGACTTCAGAGCTCAGCTTGGGAAAGGGGCGCCAAGTCCGCTGCTTGGGTTAGGGCGCGGGGCCGGAGGAGCGCCGGCCAGCCCTTCCCTAGAGCTGAGTAAATGGGCGCTAACCCTAAACTTAACCCTAACCCTTCCTGCCCGTGCGCTCCTTCTCGCCGGGGCGCACCTGAGGGCGAGCTCGCGGGGTCCAGGGCGGGCTCCTGCTCAGCTTTAGGCCACTGCGGGGGTAAGAGGCCCAGCTGTTCCCCATCCAGGCCAGCGGTGGGCCTCGTCTCATTCATTCTGGGCACTGGGTGCGTGTGCGGGGCGCCTCACTGTGGTTTCCACTCCACTTTCCTTTCTGGGGTCTTTGTGGAGTATCCGTGCTAGTCTTTCGGCCATTATTAACCGAGTTGTGGTTTTTCCTTCTTGAGTGGTAGGAGCTCTTGGCCTCTGCTGGACGGACATCAGTTCTTTGTCGGTTAGATGGATTATAAGGACCTTCTGGTCCCTGGCTGGTGTTTCCAGCAATTTACGAGTCCATCTGAAAATCAACTTCTTAGTTGTAAGAACCTTTAATAATCAATCTTTTCTTCTATAGGTAGTACTTTTTTGAGTCTTACTAGGAAATCTGTATCCACCCCATCGTCCAGAAAACAGTATCCTGTTTTCCTTTGGAAACTTTATAATGTAATATTTCATATTCACCTCAACAATTCACAGGGATTGTTTCCTCTGGAGTGAGGTAGGAGTGGGTGGGCAAACATTCAGTCTTCCCCCATGTGAATATCTAATTGACCCAGGTGGGCCCTGCAACCTCACCTTTGTGGAAAATCAGGCCTAGACCTATTTTTTGTTTTCCATTCTTTTTTATTGATTTATTTGCCTATCCTGAGTCCATACTATCCTGTTTTAATTCCAATAGCTTTATAATAAGTCTTAATATTTTGTAGTGTGAGTCTTCTGACTTTATCCTTCAAGATTTGTTTAGGTTTTCTTAGACTTTTGCATTACCATATAAATTTTAGAATCAAATTGTTAATTTAACCCACACCCACACACACAAATCCTGCTAGGATTTGATTTTGGTTACATTGAATCCATAGATCAATTTGCGTGAAACTTAACATTTTATCAATATTGAGTCTTTCAACCCAGGAACATTTATTTCTTTGATTCTTGTCAACAGTGTTTTGTAGTTTTCAGAGTACAGATATGGGAGACTCCTTTTGTTAGATTTACTCCTAGATATGTGATGTTTTTTAGAGATGACATTGTTGAGTTTCATTTTCTAATTATTCTGCATATATAGAAATACAATTAATTTTATTGTACTGACTTGGCATTTGGTTACTTTGCTAACTAGTTCTTTTTTTTAAAGATTTATTTATTTGACAGACAGAGATCATAATTAGGCAGAGAGGCAGGTAGAGAGAGAGGAGGAAGCAGGCTCCCTGCTGAGCAGAGAGCCCGAAGCGGGGCTCGATCCCAGGACCCTGGGATCATGACCTGAACCGAAGGCAGAGGCTTTAACTCGATGAGCCACCCAGGCACCCCCACTTTGTTAACTAGTTCTAATAGCTAGTAGATTCACTGAGATTTCTTACATACACAGTCATCATCTGTAAATCTTTTCAGTTTTTAGATATTTTATTTCCTTTTCTTGCATTATTGCATTGGCTAGTAGTTTCAGTATAATGTTGAACAGAAGTGATCTAACGGACAACTTTTTTAGCTCCCAAACTGAGGGAGAAAAGCATTCAATATTTCACCATGAAGTATGCTGCTGCTCTAGGCTTTTTAAAGGAAGTTCTCTTTTATTCCTGGTTTACTGATAAATTTTTTAATGAATAGTTATAACATTTTATCATGTGCTTTATCATGCATCTATTGAGATGATAATGTATTTTTAACTTTTAGTCTACTAATGTGGTATATTATGTTGATGGATTTTCAAATATTAAACCAACTTTGTATTCCTGGAATAAACTTCACATGGTCATATTGTCTTGTTTTGTACAACTGGATCTGAGTTACAAAGTTTAGGATTTTTATGCCTCTTTTTATGAATGAGTTGGCGGTGCTATTCTTTTATTATAATGTCCTTGTTAGGTTTTGGTATTAAATTTATGACCACCTAAGAAGGAATTGAAAGGGTTTATTATTTCCTTATTCAATGAGAGGGCTCATATAAGATATTTCCCCCCCTAATGTTTGGAAAGATTGATCTGTGATGCCATCTAGACCTGGAGTTTTCATTATGGGAAGTTTTTAGTTATGGAACTAATTTCTTAACCAAAAATAAGCCTACCTGGATTTTCTGAGGTTTTTTGGTCAGTTTTGATAAAGCTGTTTTTATCAAGGAAAATGTTAATTTCCTATGAACTGTCGAATTATTGGCATGTGGTTGTTCATAATATCTTATTTTAACATCTGTATAATCAGTAATGATGTTCCCTTTTTCATTCTTGATATTGTATATTTGTGTTTTCTCATTTTTCTTGATCTAGAAAAAGTTTATCAATTAAAAAATTGTTTCAATGATCCAACTTTTGGTTTGTTAATTTTCTCTATGGCACATTTGTTTTCTATTTAACTGAATTCTGCTCTTTATTATTTTCTTTCTTTTACTTTCTTTTTGTTTAATTGTTCCCTTGCTAGCCTGTTTAGATGGTAGCTCAGATAGCTTTTCATTTGTTAATATATGAATTTAAATTTACAAATTTCTCTCTAATCACTATTTTAGCTGCATTATAATGTTTTGATATGTCATATTTTTATTATCATTAAGCTCAAATCATTTTTGAGATTCTCCTTTGGTCCATGTTTTTATTTCTTATTTATTTTATTTTTTTTAATTAAAAAAAAGATTTTATTTATTTATTTGACAGAGATCACAAGTAGGCAGAGAGGCAGGCAGAGAGAGAAGAGGAAGCAGGTTCCCCGCTCAGCAGAGAGCCCCATTCGGGGCTCGATCCCAGGACCCTGAGATCATGACCTGAGCTGAAGGCAGAGGCCTAACCCACTGAGCCACCCAGGCGCCCTTGGTCCATGTTTTTAAAGTGTGCTGCTTAAGTTTGGAACATTTAGGAAAATTCTTAGCTACCTTTTTGTTATTAACTTGTAGTTTGATTTAACAGTTGTCAGAGAACTTACTACATCATTTCAATCCTTTGAGATTTATTGAGAATCTCTATGGGCCAGGATGTAATCTGTGGTGGAAGACAGTAAATGAAGAAAATGTGTGTCTCAAGTTGCAGTACATGGTGTCCATTTACGTCATTTAAGTGCAGCTGGTTAATCACGGTGTGCAAATCTGCTAGAGTCTACTGATTCTTTGTTTAATCGTTCTTTTTTATTTTAAGTTTTTAAAAATTTATTTGAGAGACAGAGAGTGCATGCACAAGTGGGGAAGGGGAGGCATCAGGGGCAGAGGGAGAAGCAGACTCCCGCTGAGCAGGGAGCTCAAGGAGGGCTCTATCCCAGGACCCTGGGATCATGACCTCTGCCGAAGGCAGAGCCACCCAGGTGTCCCTACTTTCGGAATTTTTATATCTCCCTGACAAATTGATCCTTTTAATATTAGAGAGTACCTCTCTTTTGTCTTTAATAATGACTTTATGAAATTTTTGTTACTATTTACTAGTAAATATTAGTGTTATCTAAATATTTACTAAGTATCTCTAAGTGACATTTTATAACTAAACTCCTTTTCCACACTTGATCAGATGGACAGTAATTCCTCACTAAAATCCAGCACCCAGAATACATTGTATTTCCCTAGGAAGCCCGGAGTCGGTTTGTTCAGACTGAGACGTGGTCGGGAACCACATGCCCCATCAGGCTGTCCCGTCTGTTCCCTCTCGTGTCCTCCGGAGTGGCCACTCCTCTCGCCTTGTGTTTCCAGGATCTGAGCCTGTTCTGGAGCAAGTCCTGCGTCGGGACTCTTCTGGCTGTTGCCTGGGCTGGTTTACTCTCCTCTGCCCCCTCTGTGGACCTGATGAGAGTGGCCTTTGGTTTTGCCAAGTGTTTTGCCAAGACTCCTGGGAGGTGGAGCTCCGGCTCTGACCTGCCCCTGCCATCTGGCCGTGCCGTCACCGGTGCTGCCGCCAGTCGCTAGATCAGTGCTGGCCAGACCCCTTCGTGGTAGGGTTGTGTGTCCCGTGGCCACATGAGGAGCTGTGTTGGGGCACCTGGTGACGGTCCAAAGCCCCTGAGTGGGGGTGGGGGAAAATCCCTCTGCGATGGGACTGGAGGTTGGGCAGGAGGTGGGCCAGAGGTTGACCGGCACTTCCCAAGGGAGGCGCATGGGCCTGGGCACAAGATGTCGTCCGGCCCCTAGGTGCTCTGGCATCACCACCACTGCTGCACCCGCTCACCCGCCCCTCCCCACCCCTCCCGGGGGCGGGCAGGTGCCTTGAATAGCCGGGAAGGCTAGAGACAAGGAGCTGCCCTCTCCTCAGCCTCCGTCAAGTCCTGATCTTTCCGGAAGGTGTGCCTGGGTGCGGATTCCTGCCCCGAAGTCACGGGTTTCCAGGGAAGGTGCGGGTGTCTCTTATGGCCAAGGGGGAGGATTGTGTTTGCGTGTCTCTCTCTCTCTCTCGTCTACCGGATGTCTGGACTGGGTCTGGCCAGTGACCATCATACTCCGTGATGCTCCCAGCGCTCTGCACTGGGGGATCCCGCCTCTGCACGCCGCTTCTGCATCTTTTTGTGTCCCCCATCCGAGTCTGTAAGGACGTCAAGATGCCCCGAGGTCACCTGAGGCTCCTAGGGTCCCAGCCCGGGAATCCCAGCTCTCCTGAGAGCTCGGATCCCTCCAGCCAGGGCAGCCCTGGGCTTGAAACCAAAGGCCGGGTGCCACGGAGGGTCACTTCTGGGCTGCTCCTGTGTGTCTCCGTTCACTGCGAGTTTTCAGCTAAATGGAAATTGGGGATAATTAAGACTCTCTGTGTCTGTGGAGATGGGATTTGTGACTTTTCCTGACCTTCTTACTGTGGTGCAGTTTACAAAGCTTTTCTAAGCCGGCCTTGAAATGACACCAGGCGACCGTGATGTGTATGGTTCTGTCATCTGTGTGTGTGAGTCACTCTGCCTGGGACCTTCCTTCCCTGGAACGTGCTGGCCTTTTCTACTTTCAAAATGTGTTGTACGAGACGAGATGTCTGTACCATTCCCCCACGAAGCCATCAGCCCTGGAGTTGTACTGATGGGAAGGTTTTAAACGGCATTTTATGCCTCTTGTCTTTTTTGTAAGTTGGTCTCACCAATTGTTGTTTTTTTTTAAATATTTTATTTATTTATTTGACAGACAGAGATCACCAGTAGGCAGAGAGGCAGGCACAGAGAGAGGAGGAAGCAGGCTCCCCGCTAAGCAGAGAGCCCGATGCGGGGCTCAATCCCAGGACCCTGAGATCATGACCTGAGCCGAAGGCAGAGGCTTAACCCACTGAGCCACCCAGGGGCCCCTCATCAATTGTTTTTTAATATTATTAGTTGTAAAACCTCTGGCTTGACTAATCCTCTATTGGATTTTTAAAAATATTTCATCAGTGTCTCCTTTCTGTTAATTTTCTTGTATTTCTTTGGGTTTGAATTTACTGTTCTTGCTAACATCTTGAGACGGACGCTTAACTCACTGTTTTTAGCCTTTGCTATTTTCGAATATACGCATCTACAGCTAAAAATCTCTTCATAAATACAACCTAACTACAGCCCAGAGATCTGATGTTTGGTGTTTTAATCATCATTTAGCTAAGAAGTACGCAGTGCTTTCCACCTCAATTCGTCTGGCCGTGGGTCACTTGGCGCACATGTACGGACTGTGCCGGAGTTTTCCGCCGGTTGCCTTGTTCAGTTACTGACCCCTGACTCAGTCGCTGTGGCCAGAGGGCGATCGGCTCACCACCCAACCTTCTCGAAGGTGTGCTTTCCCTAACGCTGCCGTTGGTGTGTGCTCCTGGAGGCGGGTGAGGGGCTCTGGGTGTGCTCACGCGGCGATGTTGCTATCTTTGTCCTCGCAGACCTTTGTCTCCTCCTCGGTTCCTGACAGCCCCACGTGCATGGCACATGTCTGTGGCTTCCGTGTCCTGTCCTGTCGTTCTGCCAGCCGTGGCTTTGCTCATTCTAAGCCCATGCTCTTGCACCGGGGGTACCGGGGGCCGTGTCCTTGTGCCTCCCAACCCCTCCCACCCTCCCTCTCTCCTGGCTTTTGGCACCACGGACCCCACATGGACGGAGCCACTCAGTGTACTTCTTCCGTGCTGGGCTTCGTGGGACGTCTACACTGAGAATATGTTTTCCCAGTTGGTGCTTTGCGTTTTCCTTTCCTTAACAGAGCAGAGCACGTCATCTTCCCAACGTTAACTTTTACGGCTGGTGCTTTCTGCCAGAAGCTTCGTGTGTCTAGCTCTCACGTGGAGGCCCGTGGTCTGCAGCAGATGAACTGTTGCGTGTCCTCAGCTGGGGTTTGATTTGTTTTCCGCATGTGGACCTGCCGTTGTTGGTGCCCCCCCGCCCCCGCCAAGGGTGTTGCTGCTTTCGTCTGTATTAGTTGGCTGTGCGGATGTGGGTCTCCGGGGCCCGTGGAGGGAGGAGGGGCAGCGGGTGGGTGGATGGGTGTCTGCTGCTGGCCTGTCCCCCTGTGATGCTCCTTGGACATCCAGGTGCTGGGAGTCCCGGTGGTGTCAGGAGGTCACGTGGTGTGTGGGGAAGGCCTGGGTGTGGTGGAATTGAAAGCCACTTGACAAGGTGAGCTGGCCCAGGGAGTGCGTATGGACTGGAAGCATGGAGTCTGAGGTCAAAGCCCGGGCAGTTCAAGGTTAGGGCCTAGGGAGAGAGAAGCGGCCGCGGTGAGGAGGGGAGGGGTGCCAACGGGAGCAGGGCCGGCTGGCCAAGAGTCTGGTGGTCCAAGGAGCCAGGGCCCAGGGGAGTGACCACAGGATAGGCTTATGTGTGTATGATGATAGCTGAGCGGTGCCCCCGGTGGAGCCCAGCAGATGGCAGAACGCAGGGGTATGGAGGGGAGGGGGTGCAGAGAGGAGGGCTTTCATCTTAATCTTTAAGGTGTTTGCACTAGAATTTGGTGTGTGCTGCTGGGAGCCTGGTGGCCAGAGTCAGGGGAAGGAGAGGGAGGGATGGCCCAGACGGAGACGGAGGGGGGTGGTCGTGGTGTGGTGTGGCCACAAAGGGGTGGGGCACCCAGCAAGGAGAGAGGGTGCCCAAGCCAGAGCTGCCGGGGCTGGTGGGCTGGGGGTTGAGAGAGGGCATCGCCTGGGGATGGCCGGCCGGGGGGGTACAGCCTGGCGGGGATGCTGAGGGCTTGCTGGGGAGGGTCTGGGGGCCGGAGGTGGGCTGGGCTTCCTTCCCAAGCAACCCTATGCACTTTTACCTCTGCCTGGATGTCTCTTTCTCTCCTGCAGAATTAAAACGAGGAATTTCCCAAGACTCGACTTCTTCCCCCAAATTAGACAGATACAAAATAGCAAGACAATTAACAGAAAAGGCCATCAAGGTAAATGCCCTTTGGGGCTGGAGGGACACTTTTATACAGTTTCATTTACTCCAGTAACCTCTTCATCCAACATGGGGCTCCAGCTCACGACCCTGAGGTCAAGAGTCACAGGCCATTCAGACTGAGCCAGCGGGGCACCCCAAGGTGGGGGAGGAGGCTTTTTAAATGCGGAGACTTGGAGAGCCAGTGGGTTGCCTTTGATGCGTTGAGCTCTCCAGCTGTGGGCGGTCGCTGGCCTGGGGGGGAGAGGGGAGGCGGTAGGTGCTGGTGTTTTCTACCCGGGAGTGGAGGGCCCGTCTGCGACCCTGAGAGCACCAGCAGCCTTTGCCGGGGGAGGGCCGTATTCTGGGGCTTTGCGCTGCTGCGCTGGGCCCTTGCTCAGGAGGCGGGCGAGTGGAGCGGGGACATCTGGCACATCACCTGTGGGGACCTGCTCCTGAGGCCCAATGCACAGCTGCGGAGCTGGGGTCCCCAGTGCAGGGTCACTGTGTGATGGGCTGGGCGCACCGGCTGCGCACTGGCCAACCGCCCTGCACTGGGGAGCGGGACCCTGCCTCCCACCAGGTCCCTGCAGCTGTGCGTGCTCTCGGCAACGTCATACAGACCAGCCTACCAGCTTGGTAATTCGAGGGTTTTCCCCTGAAACCTAAAAACAGCTGAACATCCAGGGCCACAGGCACCCCTCTAAGCATTGCGTTAGCTGCTTCCACAGGCTTCTGTGTTATAATACTTCTGTTGAGATGTAGTTCGAAGTATTTATGATTCATATTATTACTTCTCATTGATTGGGAGTTCCTTAAAAGTAGAGTTCATGCATGTCTATACTTCTGTTTTTTTTCTATTTTTTTCACATACACAATTTTTTCATTTTATTTTTTATTTTATTATTTTTTACTTTTTATTTAAATTCAACTTAATTAGCATATAGTGCCTTTTCAGTTTCAGACGTAGAGGTCAGTGATTCATCAGCTGCATATAACACCTCATGCTCATTCCATCCCGTCCCCTCCTTCGCGCTCGTCATCCAGTTACCCTGTCCCACCCCCTCCCTCCAGCAGCCCTCAGTTTGTTTCCTAGAGTTCAGGTTTTCTTGTGGTTTGTCTCCCTCTCTGATTTCGTCTTATTTTATTTTCCTCCCTCCATGCTCCTCTTTTGTTTCTTAAATTCCATGTATGACAAGATCTGTGATCATTGTCTGTCTCTGACTCAGCATAACACCCTCCCGTTTCATCCATGTCGCTGCAAAGGGCAAGATTTCATTTTTGATGGCTGCATAGTATTCCACTGTGTCTCTACAACACATGTTTGTCCGTTCATCTGTCGTTGGACATCTGGGCTCTTCCCACAGTTTGGCTGTTGTGGACGTTGCTGCTATGAACATTGGGGCACACGTGCCCCTTCAGATCGCTATGTTTGTATCCTTTGGATAAATGCTGGGGTTTTTTCTAATTATGTTGTTACTGATTTCTAGTTCAGTTGCATACGGTGGAGAGCGTCATCTGCATCTAAATGTGTTCTGACTTGCTTGATGCCCAGCGTCTTGGGCATGTCCAGGAGAGCCGACTGGGCAGAGCTGGCTGTCTGCACGGTTCAAGTCTTTGAGGCCGACTGGACCCTCTGCTCTGCGGGTCTGTCTCTCACTGAGAGAAGCACGTTAGATACCCCTGGTCAGTGTGGATCCCTTCACATTGTGGTTGTCAGATTTCACTTTATATAATTTATCGCTCTCTTAGCAGGAGCAGACAAAAGTACCTTCTTGGGGAATTCAATCTTTTTGTAAATTATGGTGCAATTTTCTTTACTTTAGGGGTTTCTTTTGTCCCAAAGGCTGCTTTGTCTCATGCTTAGATCCTCTTATGTTCTACTGACCTGTACGTGACTGCCTTTGACTTCTCTTGTAAACAGCGTGGACTGGGGTTCTGGAAATCCAGCCAGCACGCCTCACCTTCTTCCTGGGGCCTTCGCTGTCTTTATCCACAAGTGCACCCCTGGGGTCCTCGGGCGTCACCCTGTGTCCCTGGCTCCTTCCCTTGTCCCGTCTGTCTTGTCTGGTCGGCTTCCCCTCATTTTGTGCCTCCTTGTGGACTGATCACAGTATAGATTCCATTTCCCCTCTTATATCTTATAGGTCTTATGCTCTGTTTTCCTTCCTTTTGTGGTTCCCTGAGGAGTTTTATTCTGTTCATTAAAACAGTCTGCTTTTCCAAGGTCGTTCAGTTTGACCGTAAGCATGGCTGGGGTTCTGGCTGGGGCACAGGGTATTGATGCTCTTGCCGCTGGTCACGTTCCCTGCCTGCCTCTGCATCACTGCAGTCCCTCCATGACCAAGGTCATCCCATCCCTCCATCCTGGTGCACAGCCCTGTGGGGGACAAGGGCAGGCTTTGGACAGGTTTCCTGCACAGAAGGAGGCTGACAGAGGTCCTTTGAGCTGCTGGGTGTTTCCTGGGTGTTTCCTGTGCCCTGGACTCACAGCCTCCAGCCCCGGCACAAGCTTCCTTGCGCGTGTTCCTGGGAGAGGCGTGCAGGTCCTCCTTGTGGGAACTATAGGGTATGTCGACTGCCGATGTGGGTCACAAATCACCATGAGCTTAAACATACCCATTTGTTATCTCACAGCTTCTGCGGGGTCCTCTGCTCAGGGTTCCTCGGGGTTGAAATGAGGCATCAGCTGGTCTGGGGTCTCATCCAGAGGCTCAGCTGGGAAGGGATCTTCCTTCAGACCTGGGCTGGTTGGCAAGGCTCATTCCCTTGTGGCCGAAATGCTGGTTTCTTCAGAGCTGACCGTGGGGAGAAAGTCTCTGCTGCTCTGAGTCTCCAAGTTCAGGGTTGCCCTGGACCCTCTTTTCAAGAGGTGCACCTGATTAGGCCAGGCCCACCCACAAGAGTCTGTCTTTTGATTTGTTCAAAGTCATCTAATTAAGGACACCATGAGTTTGAGCCATTCCCCTCCTGCCCAGCCCTCCCTACCTGCTCCCACAAACTTGTGAAGCACTAAGCTAACTGCTGACCCTGCCCTATGGCTGTTGCACTCTGGGACCCTGTCCAGGTGAAGGTGTGCAGGCTGGACCTCAGCAACATGGGCCCAGGGGCTCTAGCATGACCATCACTCTCCCGTCTCCCATCCCTCAGCTGGGATGACCTGGGTGCACACCACCTGCTGCTGTCTCTCTTCCTGGTGCCCAGGCAGCTGTGTTCATTTCCACACTCACAGGCAGAGTCCCTAGCCCCTGTGCTGGCCTCATACTGTTGGCCTCCTCTCCCTCCAGCCCTTCTTGGCTGGTTGAATGGCTCTTCCCTCTCACTCCTTGAACCTCAGGCACCCATCCCCTCACCCCCAAGCATGAGAGACTGAGACTGTCACCTTCGTAGAGAAAAGAAAGCGTTAGAGGGCAAGGCGCACAAGGAATGAGTGTGCACACGGTGGGGCCCTGCTCCGTGCCCGCGTGTGTGTGTGTGCGTGTGTGTGCACTCTCGGTGTTTCCGTATGTTCCTCTTGGAGCGGGACTTGAGGGTCCTCCTCTCACAGACAATTAACTGTCTTGCCTTTCATTCTTTAATTTAAAATCTGCTCTTGCAATTTGAGGAAAAGAAGATTTTCTCCATCTACGGGCACTACCCGGTGATACGGGCCACCCTTCGAAGAAAGGGCTGGGTGGAGAAGAAGTTCCACTTTTTGCCCAAGGTCATCCCGAATGCGGACGATGACAATGCAGGGGTGACTGGTAGAGTATCGAAGGTGTCTTGTCCCTCGGTGTAAGGCTCTCATGTGTGTCTGTCACACCTCTCCGGGGAGTGCCGTTCTGGCCCTCAGGGCCCATGACCCGGGCCTCTCCTGCGTGTGCGGGGGTCTCCCTGGGGCCGTTGCCCTCCTGGCCTGCCTTCCCTAGCCAGCCCCACACCAGGCCTGTGCTTTCCAGACCTGGTCCCCCCATCCACGCCCACAACAGGCCACCTCCTCCCGTGTCTAGGCCGTTGTCACCGTCCTTCAGGGGCCTCAACCTGTGTGTCCCTCCTCTGGCCCCAGGTCCCCACAGGTCCCGCCTCCCACTGCAGACAGCATCTGTGCATACTTGGCCCTGGCGTCTGCACAGGGCCGGCTCCCACGTGGCGGCTCAGACCCACGTGAACCTTGTCACCATCCCATTCCCTGCGCCCCGCCCCACCCCACTCATCCCCAGGCTGTCTGGCCCCCAGGTGTGGCCCGACCCTGACACTGCACCCAGCAGAGGGCCCGAGTGGTGGACCCCGGGGCGGGTCAACGTAGCCTGAGCCTGATGCCGCCCTGCCCCGTGTCGGGACCCGCGAACGTGCCCTGGGGATGCACTGCCGCGGAGTTGGCAAGTGCGCTGTGGCCGCGGCGGCTGCTGGCTAAGTGGCATGGGGGCCGCGCCGAGGGGCTTAGGCCCTGACCTGCTGACGGCTCTCCGGGGGTCATGTTTGCAGAACATAAACACACTGAAGGCAAAGAAAATCAAGAAGCGGCTCTGGAGAAGATAGACGACATCCATGATGTGATGGTAGGTCTCCACCCCGTGCTCCCGCGGCCCGGATGGGCCCCCATCTCCCCACGCCCCTCACACTGTCACCGTCCCTGGGCCTTGTCCTGGGGACAGGTGGCAAAGCCAGTCACACCAGGCTGCTGAGCTTGTGGTGTCCGAGTGCACCCGTGTACGTGTGTGCATCTCCGTGTGCACGCGTGTGTGCATGCGCACATGTGCATCTGTGTGTGCGTGTGTGCTCGTGTGTGTCCATGTGCACCCATGTGTGACATGCACTTGCGTGCTGCCCTTCATACTGTTGTCTGACGGCTGATGCCACCTTGAACAAATGAGACTCATGCCAGAAAGTGACAGCAGAAGCTCGGATGTTGCTGCGAGTAGGAAGGTGGGCTGCGAGTCCAGCTCTGGGATAAAGTTTGGGAAGTGATGCTGGTGGCCAGCTCCCCCCTCCCTCCGGGCGCTCCTGTTGGCACTGGGGCAGGGGGAGCCCAGTCCTGCCCTAACCCGGGGTCACGGTAGACCATCCCGTGTTGCAGAAGAGTAGGTGTGTCCTCAGATGCTGGACTGCGGAGAATGGCCCTGTGGGGTCTTCAGGGCGTCAGAATTTTGGAAAGCTGCTCCGTTCCTCGTATCTGTTTGGGAAGAAATTTTGACCACACAGGTGCTTGGTTTGTGCACATAAAATCAGAGCTGCCCGGGCTGCCCTGGGTCTAGTTGCGGCCGTACGGTGAGGTCCCCGTGCCCCATTGGCCCTGGCCACCTGCTCCAAAGTGGGGGCAAGGGCGGAGGCTGTCTCCCACAGTCTCCGGGACAGGAGGCAGTGCACTCACACCACGCCCACATGTGGCATGTTCCTGAGCCCCACAGGGGCACCCATGGAGCGGGCAGCTCAGACCTCACGCAGCTGCACGCACAGGGGCCCCTCTCGGTGCAGAGCCTGGCCTTGCTTCCCAAGCGCAGAGCCCCCGTGTGCGGGCAGTGACCCCCAGTGCGGCACACCGTAGCCCCCCAGGGAACGTGGCCGCCAACCTTCCAGACCAGAGAGACACAGAACGCACACCTCAGTGTCATTTAATACCTGATTTACACAGTATGGAGGCACCTCAAAAAGCTAAAAGTAGAGCTTCCCTCTGACCCAGGAGCTGCACTCGTGGGTATTTGCCCAAAGGCACCGACGCAGCGATGCAAAGGGGCACCTGCGCCAGGCTTGCAGCACGTCACCTGCAGTAGCACCTGGGGGAGAGCCCAGATGTGCGCGGACAGACGACGGGTGAGGGATGTGGCTCACATCTATGGTGGGATTATACGCGGCCATCGGAAATGAAGCCTTGCCATCGGCAGCGACGTGGATGGGCTCGAAGGCAGGACGCTGAGCGGAGCGAGCCAGCCCGAGGAAGACACGCGCCACGCGGCCTCGCTCGCGCGTGACGTTTCAGGAACAGAGCAGGCGATCGTGGGGAGGGAAGAGAGAGGTGGGCAAACCACAAGACACTCTTAAGGAGAGAACACGCTGAGGTTGTGGGGGGACGGGCCTCGAGGAGGGCCCTCGTGATGAGTGCCTGGTGTCACACGGAAGTGACATCCTGAATCCGCCATCGGAAACCGATTTTACTGTGTACGCTACTAGCTAGAATTCAAAGAAAAACTTGGGAAAATGCTGATTTCCCTCACTCCTGCTTACATCCCAACACCCAGAGATACGAAGCTTGGGTAGAGGGTATTGGTAAGGGTCTTTCTCTTGCCAGTCCAGGTTGGTAAAAAACGAAATGCCGTACTTCCTCTGGACTATCAGGAGGGACGTCGTCGACTATCACAGCCTGAGCTGCGACCAGATGCTGAACCACTACGGGAAGACGGCCTCTTTCACCACCAAGGTGAGAGTGGGGCGAGGGGGCGGTGGGCAGGGAAGGTGCAGGGCGGCACCTAGTCTCCTGCAGCTCCGTGGCTGAGTTTGGGGGGGGCGCGTGTGGACTGGCCACCTCCGGGCTCCTCCCCAGGAAGACCTCTGCCCAGGCAGAGGCCACGCTTCCTGTTGCCAGTGTCTAGAGGCCGCCAGCTCCGGCTCCACTCGCACCCCCAGAGCCCCAGGCACCCTTGGCCCTGTGTCCTTCCTCTGGGTGCGCAGGCCAAACCTCAGGCGGGGCGGGGTGAGGGGGTGGCTGCCTCCAGAGCCTGGCATAAACTTTGTGTCCGGAGGAGGCCCTGGGTCCCAGGGAGAGCCAGGCCACCTCCCCTGCGCAGAGCCTTCTGGCTGCAGGGGGCATGGGCACCTCCTGGCCTCACTGCCTTTTGGTCCCGCAGCCCCATCCTGTGACCCCGAGGGCTGAGGTCCAGGGGCGGGGTCAGCCCGGGTGGACAGGCCTGCCGGTAGCCACGTGGGAGAGGTGGGGTAGAGAGGCTTCTGGGCAACAAGGAGACCATCCCCTCAACGGGCAAGGATGACACAGAGGGTCAGGGATGAGGCTCGCACGGCTCCCGGGCTCCCCGTGGGGGTCTGGCCCCATGCATCCCCACCCAGCCTCAGCAGCTGCCTCCTCCTGGGGGCAGCCAGGCCGCGCTCCCTGCAAAGACCCCATGCGGCTTGCCTACCAGTGTGCCCAGCAGCTCCACGCCTGCAGCTCCCGGGCACATGGCAGTTTTCCCCAAACGGGGCCCATGGTGAGTGTGCCCAGGAGCTTGCTCCCTCCTACCTGGTGCTCAGGCCCAGTGCCTGTTAGGGACCCACCACCCCTGTGCCCTCAGATGGCCCCGGCCTGCACGTGGGGTCACCCTGCTGTTGAGGCCAGCTGGCTGGGGGCCGGAGGGGCAGGGAGGCCGGGGAGGGGTCTACTCCAGGAGGCGCCCCGCTCGAGAGCCCTTTGGCATGGGTGCCGCCAGCCAGACCTGTGGACATTCAGGCTGGTCTGAGGGGACCAGCAGGTGGCCTGTGGGGGTCTGACGCACCGCTGTCTCTGGAGATCGGGCTGTGTGTGAACATGAGGAGCCTGCCGTGGTACGTCCAAGCCGACCCTGACTCCTTCTTCCCCCGCTGCTACAGCCTCTGCTCTGAGAGCGAGAAGCAGGAATTCCTGGGTAAGTGGGTGGCCGGAGGCGGAGACCACCGGGCATCATGGGGTCCACCTCCCACTGAGGGGCTGCAGGAAGGGAGGGGGCTGGGCCACAGCTGCAGGGCTGGGGGCTGGTGGGGGCCGATGGCAGAGGGCCTGGTCCCGTCCCAAGGCCCAGGGGCTCAGCTCCATTTCAAGGGGTGAGGACTGGTCCAGAAACTTCCACGGGCAGCGTCTGTGAAGCAGGATGCGTGGGAGGCTGATGGAGGCTGATGGAGCCCCGAGCCAGCAACTTGGTTCTGACTGGCTTCCTGGGGGAGGCCGGCATGCGGGTGGTCCTGGGACCCAGGTCTGAGCAGCTCTGGGCAATGGGCTCTGGCCTGAGGACAGAGGGAGGGTTCCTGGTTTGACCTGCCAAGAGAGACAGAAGGTGAAGGTCAGAGCAGGTGGGCAGTGTTCATTTGGGGGCGACTGCGTTTCCTGAGCACCTGGTCTGGGGGAGATGCAGCCTCTACCAGCACCCATGCCTTAGGTCCTGACCCCACCTGGGGCTCCCAGGGGCAGACAGATACGGGCAGGACAAGGCAGGGTCCGTGGGGTCTGGAGGTGAGAAGTGCAGGGGAGGGGAGGGCAGTGAGCAGGGGCCTCTCAGAGAGGGGGCGCAGGTGAACACCCGGAACGAGGGAGGCCTCGCGCCTGAGTGTCCACAGGGCACAGGGGCCAGGAGTCGGCTCAGGGCGGGGTCTGTTCTGGTGGAAGGAGACTAAGTGAGAAGCCGTGGGCCCTGGAGGAGCTAGGGAAGGCAGTGGGCGTTCTGGATCTTTCCACGGTGGCAGCAGCTGCGGGCCGGGCCGGTGGGGCCCCCACTGAGATGAGCAGGGAGCAGGCTTGGGTTTGGTTTTGGCGAGAGGGTACTGGAATTTCTTGTGGGCCTCCCAGAGGGCATGGGTTGGAGTGGAATTGGTAAGACAGGCCTCAGAGCCGGGCTGGCCCCAAGCCTGTCTGTGGGACCCAGAGCGGCCTTCTGTGCTGGCTGTGTGTGGCAGGGCCCCTCTGGCCGTCCACACCGGCAGCCCTGGAGGCCAGCCTGTCCAGGAAGGCCCGGAGAGGCTCCTGGGATGGGGAGGGTCCTAGTGTGTCTGCGGGAGGCTTCTGTCCTCTGGCGCGGGGCTGAAGACGCAAGGAGCAGGGACAAGGACAAGCGCAGCGGCCGCCGTGGGGCGTGTCCCTGAGTGGGGGAGGGAAGAGTAGGGGAGGGGCGTGCAGCTGGCGGCTGGCGGTGGACTAGACTCCCATCTGTGCAGGGGCGGAGGGAGAAGGATTGTGCTGGAGGTGTGGGCTGAGGGCAGAGCGAACCGCCCCTCCAGGGCGGTGGGGGCAGGAGGGAGGCCACCGCGGGCTGTGGGGCAGCGAGGCTGAGGATGGCTCGTGCTGGCCGAGGCCCCTGGTCCCTGGTGCCGGCAGAGGGGGCGAGGCCTTGGTGTCCTTTCAGACGACTTCCGGCGCACGGTGGCCTCCAGCATCCTCAAGTGGGTGGTCAGCCACCAGAGCCACAGCGGAGGCAAGCCCGGCGGCAGGGGGGAGGCCTGTGACCCCGGCCCCAGCAACCGGAAAGGTGTGTGGGGGGCGCGGCTGCACCGTGCCAGGAGGACTGTGCCGGGAGGGGCCATGGGGCCGCGGGTCCAGGGCGGACTTGTCCCCGCTCCGCAGAAGAGGGTGAGAGGGACGGGCTTTCCCGCCTGGTGCAGGGCCGCCGTGCCATCAGGCCCATGAAACCCAAATAAGTATCATGCTGTTCCCTTTCTGAGAGCGTCCGTGGTTCCCACTGAGGTCGAGCAGGAGGCACAGGGGTGTCCTGCAGCCGCCCTGCCCCGCGGCCGCCTCCCCGCGCAGCCCGCACCGAGGGCACGTTGGTTCCGACCCGCGAGCCCACGTCAGCTGGCGCTGAGGGTCCCTCTCGTGTGGGGCGTCGTGGGGCTTTGGACAAACGTGTGATGGTTGTCATCACACGGCGTGTCTTTTCAGCCCACTCATGTCCCCCCGTTCCTCCTGCCCCCGCCACGGTGTCCTGTAGTCCCGCGATCAGGGCTCCGTCTGTGGTGAGCCTGTGCCCCCGGACTGCGAGGCCCACCAGTGCTTCTCTGTCCTCCTGCCCTTCGGTGGGACAGGCTGGCAGGAGGGCTGGGGTAGGCCAGGCTCCGGCACGGCCTTGCTGAGAACAGAGTGGCCCCCAGCATCCAGGATGCTTACCTTCCCTTCTTGCCAGAAGGGGGGGCCCTGCTCCCACATTCACGGTGAGAACCAGGTCAAGGTCCTGGAGGGAAGACCGACAACGCACGCCCCCGCCCCAGCTGAGCACCCGGGGTTTGTGACGCGGACTCGTGCACACCCTGAGCCTTTAGCTGGTCCTCAGCGGTCGCTCAGGCTTCCTCGCCTGGCGCTGGCATCCGGGGAGCTTTTTGGCTTCGGGGTTCTGTTGCCCAGAGCGGTGATGGTCTGGGTCTGCTGCCCTCCTGTGACCAGGCGATGGTTGGCCACGTGACCTCGGCTCTCCGGTGGAGCCAAGAAGAGTCGCTGATGCTTTGGTTTTACTTTGTACTTGTGAGGACAGTTTGGCACCATCCAGCCTCCTCTGTGCCTGACCAGAAAGCAGAAGTGCAGATTTTCACGTTCAAATGCCTGTTTTTATGTTCCGGGAATTTCTCCTGAACACAGTTTAAAGACACACTCTGTGATCTCTGTGTCAGCCATGCAACCTGCAGCACTTTCTCCGGGGTCCCTAACTGCGGGGGTCCGGAGTCCACGATGTCTCGGCACCCGCCCCCTGCCCCCAGCCCCGCGCCTGTGTGTGGAGTTGGTTCTGTGCACCTGCCAAGCCCCCTCGCTCCTCCGGGCTCCAGCCAGGAACCACCCAAACAGTTGCTGGTTGTCAACTCGTTCTCCTTTGGGGACCAGTGGGCCGGCTGCCTTGGGTGGGAGCTGGGCTCCTGGAGGCTCGCTGTCACCGGACGGGAGGACTCCTGAGACCCTCGGGCCCAGCTCAGCTCCGGGGTCCCGGGAGCACGAGATGTAAGAGTTTGGTGCAGGCAGCCGCCGGGTGTGCCCCAGCTTGCGGGAGTCAGGCAGGACGGCCCCCAAGTTCTTACTGAATACGCAGTTATTGCCCAGAAAAGTAGAAGTTTCGTCGCAAGTTGGGAGGCCGTGCTGCATGGCCAGCCGTGGCCCGAGTCCGGTTGGAGGGCGTGTGCGGCGGGGGAGGCGCGCCTGGCCAGGGCTGGGGGCCCAGGGATGCAGGAGTTCCCACTCCAGACCCTGTGCTTGGGTTTCAGCTTCCCAGAGTGCGGACTCCAGGCTCACAGGCCTCTCGGGACAGCTCGTGGACACTGCGTGCAAGGTGTGCCAGGCCTACCTGGGGCAGCTGGAGCACCGGGACATCGATGTCCCCGAGGACGCTGGCAAGGGCCTCACGGAGGACGAGTGGAAGGACGTGGCAGAGCAGTACTACTCCCTCGTCCAGTAAGACGCGCCTGTGCGGAGCCCTCCGGCCGCGCCCGGTGCCTGGTGCTCGCTGGCACGAGTTGGCACGCGCCGGGCCGGCTCACCTGAGCCGGGGACCTGGGGGCGGCATCAGGAGCTGTGCGGGGAAGTCCCACCTCTGGGACATCTGAAGCACCCGTCTGGGTCTTGGGGTTCCCAGACCCACTGCCGCCTGTCCCAGCAGGTCCCTGTTGGCTCATAAAAGGAAGACCCCCTTGGGGGCAGCTTTGGGTAGCAGCGCCTTGAGCACTTTCCGCCCTGTTCGTGCCTTTTACCTCCTTTGAGCCCCGTGGGTGGGCCCTGGGCAGTCAGGACCCACAGAAGGCCCGGCTCGGCCCTCAGGACTCTCCGGGACCGTCCGTGCCTCTTGCTTCCTGGGAACCTGAAGGCTGAGCCCGGCCTTCCCCCTTCTCCTGAGGGCCGGGCGCTTGGCAGGCTGGAGACCCAGTACCCGCTTGCCCCCTTTTTCCAAAGTCTGACTTCGTTATGCCTAGATGTGGTTTTCTTTGTTATGTCCTCTACCTAGAGATTTTGGGGACTTCTAATCTGGGGGGTTGGAATCTTTCATGAATTTTGGAACGTTCTCAGCCATTATCTTCAAATATTGCTTCTGCCTCGTCCTCTTCTCCCGTTCTGGGATGCCAGCTCTGCGCACAGCCGGCCACGTGACTGCGTCTCCCCCGTCACTTTGCTGTGCCTGGTTCCCTCGTCCTTTTTTCCTCTCTGAGGTTGAGTTTGTGTATTTTCTATCAACCCATCTTAAGACTGACCGGCCTTGTCTCCTGCTGTCTCCAGGCTGGCTGCGAAGCTGCCCGGTTCTGACTCCAGCACTGGGAGGCCTTCTTGTGGCGTTTGTCTTTGCCCTTTACTCGGTCGGGATTTTCAGCCTCTTCTCAGTCTCTGTAATTTTCGTGTGCCGCCCCTTGTCTAAGAAGGAAGCATGGACTGAAGTCATGCTGCCCCCGAGACGGGGCGCTCACCGTTTCCTCCGTTGTAGGCGTAGCGTCAAGCCGATGGCCCCGGCCGGCAAGCAGGGAGCAGGGCCAGCGGCAGCTCGGGCAGCTTCACCGCGCTCTGGTGCCGAGGGTCTCGGGCGGGGGACTGGAGGGTTTTGCTGCCGACCCTGTCCCCTGGAGAAGCTTATCCCCAAGTGCCACAGGCATGGGAGGGCTCACCGTCTTTGCAGCCCAGACAAAGCATCCTCGCACCCTGGGGGAAGCAGGCCGTGTGGCTTGTATTTTGAACATCACGCGACTCGGGTGTTTCACGCCGGCTGACGGGGTCATGCGGCTTCTTGGTCCTCCAGAAAGCCCTTCTGCTTGGGCCGGACCTGCATCGCCGCTGCCACCCTGACTTGGCAAACACTCTTGGAGGATAAAATGGCCAAGAGACTCGGCTCACCCAAGAGGGGTTTTCTGGGCCGCGATGTAGCTGACCTGGTCCGCTTCATTTGGAGAGACGTGCGTTTCGCGGTTTGTCTGTTTTTTCCCACTTGTCCGGGCAGGCGTACTGGCCAGCACGGCCCCTACTTACGACCGAAGTACGGACGCGTCCTCACCGTTACTAGTCTCCGTACTTTATCCTGCACCTGCGCTTGGCTTCTGTTTCTGGCTTCCCTCGGCGGCTCCGGGACGCCGTCGGGGCTCACGGCTGCTGGTCTTCAGCCAGACCCTCCCTCGCTCCCAGACAGCGTCACACACGACAGCAGATCTCCTCTCGTTTGTCAGCTCTGGTCGTTGGCTTCACCTCTCTCTCTCTCTTTTCCATTTTCTAGAAGATTTCATTTATGTATTTCTTTGGAGAACATGCAAGTGGGGAGAGGGGCAGAGGGCGAGAGAGAAAGCATCGCAAGCAGACTTGGCACTGAGCCCAGAGCCCAACGCGGGGCTCCGTCCCACGACTCGGAGATCACGGCCTGAGCCGAAATTGAGATCAGACGCTTGCCAACAGAGCCATCCAGACACCCCTGTTTTCGTTTTTATTGTCATAAAAAAACGCAACAAAATTTGCTGTCTGAACCATTTTAAAATAATTCATTTAAGTATCTCGGTCATGTGCAACCGGCACCACTGTCCATTTTCATGGCTCTTTTCATCCTGCGAAGCTGGAAGTCTGTCCCCACTAAACACCGACTCCCCATATTCCCTCCAGCTCTTGGCCGCCAGCATCCACTCTCTGAATCCGTGAGTTGGACTCCCCCCAAGTGCTTCGTAGAAGTGGAATCATAATTTGTCTTTTCGTGACTGGCTTATTTCACTTATAACGTCCTCAAGTTTTGTCCATGTTGTAGCAGGTATCCGAGTTCCCTTCCTTTTAAAGGATAAATACTACTTTGTTGTACGTATATAGTACATATTGCTTATTTGTTCATTTGCTGATGGACATCTGGGTTGCTCGCACGTTTTAGCTCTTGTGACTAACGCTGCCGTGAGCATGGTGGTACTGATACCTCTTTGAGATTCTGCTTTCAATTCTTCTGGGTCTGTACCCAGAAATGGGATTTCTGGGTAATATGGCACTGCTATTCTCGATATTTCGCGGAACTACCATACTGTTTTCCACAACAGCTGCAGCATTTTATGTGCCCCCCCAACTGGATGCCAGGGTTCCCATTTCTCTGCATCTTCACCAACATTGGTTATTTCCTGTGCTTTTCGAAAATAATGTTTTAATGGATGTGAGGCCATATCTCACTACAGGTTTTCATTTTCCTGATGCTCAGTGGTGTTCATCATCTTTCCATGTGCTTATCAGCCATCTGGTTTCTCCTTCGGAGAAGTGTCTGTTCAAGTCTTTGGCCCATCTTTGTTTTCTTGTCTTTTTTTTTTTTTTTTTAAAGATTTTATTTATTTATTTGACAGACAGAGATCAAAAGTAGGCAGAGAGGCAGGCAGAGAGGAGGAAGCAGGCTTCCTGCTGAGCAGAGAGAGAGAGCCCGATCTGGGGCTCGATCTCAGGACCCCGGGATCATGACCTGAGCCGAAGGCAGAGGCGTAACCCACTGAGCCACCCAGGCGCCTCTTTGGCCCATTTTTGAATTGAGTTGCCTTGTTGCTGGGTTTTAGGGGCTCCCTGTGTGTTCTGGACGTCAGCCGCCTGTCAGATCCACAGCTTCCAGTCCCTCTCACTGTGGGCATCTCCTTTTTACTCTGCTGGTTGCATCGTCAGACACGCACATTAAACCTTCTCATGAAGTCAGTCTGTGTGGTTTTTCCTCTTGTTGTCTGTGCTTTGGTGTCATATCCAAGATATCATCGAGAAATTCGGCATCTTGAAGATTTTGCCCTATGTTTTCTTCAAGATTTTCATAGGTTTTGGCCTTTCTATTTGGGTCTTTGATCCATTTTGAGTTACTGTTTGCACCTGGCTTTAGGTAAGGGTCCAAATTCATTCTTTTGATTGTGGATATCTAGTTTTCCCAGTACCATACCCAGTATCAAGGACTGTCCCTTTCCCGTCAGATAGTACTGGCAGCCTTGTCAAAAGTCATTTGACTGTATGTGGGAGGCTTTGTTTCTGGGATCTCTATTCTGTTTCATTGGTCTTGCTTCTGTCTTCATGCTGGTAACACTCTGTTTTGATTGTTGTAGCTTTGTAGTAAGTCTTGAAATCAAGAAGTGTGTGTCCTCCCACTTTGATCTTTTTCAAGATTGTTTCGGCTCTTTGGGGCTCCCTGAGAGTCTGTTTGGATTTGGGTGTGGGTGTTTCTATGTCTGTGAAAAACATCATTGGGATTTTGAATAGGGATTGTATTGAATTTGTAGGTAATTTTGCGTACTATTACCATCTTAAGCAATATTAAATCTTTTAATCCATAAACATGGATGTGTTCCCATTTATTTGTGTCTTCTGTAATTTCTTTCAGCAATTTTTGTAGTTTTTGTTGTACCTTTCCCCTCCTTGGTTAATTCCTAAGTATTTTACTATTTCTGGTGTGATTGTGAGTGGAATTGCTTTCATAATTTCCTTCTCAGATTGCTCCTTGCTAGTGTACAGAAATGCAGTTTATTTTTGTTCGTTGACTTTGTATCTTGCTACTTCATACTCCGCTTACTAGAGGTAACATGGTTTTTTGGTGGTATCTTTAGGGTTTTCTGCATATACATTCATATAATCTGCAAACAGATTTCACTTCTCCTTTCCAGTCTGCCATTTATTTCTTTTCCTTGTCTGATTGCTCCTGCTAGCACTTCTCTTACACTGTTGGATGTTGAGAGTAGCTGTTCTTGCCTTATTCTTTGTTTTTCTTTTCTTAAGTCGCCTCCACAACCTATGTGTAGCCCAGCACAGGACTGGAGATCAAGACCTGCGCTGAGATTAAGAATCTGATGCTTTACTGACTGAGCCAGCCTGGTGTGCCTTGTCTGATTCTTAATCTTAAAAGAAAACTTCCTGTCTTTCGCCATTGAGTATGGTAATTGCTGTAGGTTTTCATATGTGGCCTTTATTATGTTGAGGTAGTTTCCTTTCATTCCTAGTTTCTTAGGTGTTTTTATCAGGAAAGGGTGTCAAATTTTGTCAAGTGCCTTTTCTGCATCAATTGAGATGGTCATGTGGGTTTTTATCCCTTCATCTGGAATGTGATATATTACAGTAATTGGTTTTCAGATGTCGAACCATCCTTGAACTCCTGGAATAAATCCCGCTGGTTAGGGAGGGCCGTCCCTTGACGTGCTGCTGAGTCTGGTTTGCTAGCATTTGTTGAGGATGTTTGCATCAATGTTCACAAGGGACGTTGGTGTGTAGTTTTCTTTTCTTGCAGTGTCTTTGTCTGGCTTTGATATCAGGGTGATATGGGCCTCATAGAATGAGTTAGGAAGTGTTTCCTCCTCTTCCCTTAGTTTGTGAAGGACAGGTATGGTTCTTCTCAAATTGTTTGATAGAATTCCCCCATGAAGCTGTCAGGTCCTGGGCTTTTCTTTTTGGGAGATTTTTGATTCCTGATTCAATCCCTTTTCTGTTTCTTCACAATTTAGTCTTGGTAGGTTTAGTGTTTCTTGGAAATTTGTCCATTTCATCTAGGTTATCCAATTCATTGGTGTACATCTGTTCATAGTACTCTCTTATAATCTTTTTTTTATGTTGTAGAAGCAGTAATAATGCCCCCAATATCATTTTTTATTTTGGTAACTTGAGTATTCTCTCTCTTCTAAGTCCATTGAGCTAAAGGTTTGTCAATTTTGTTGATCTTTTCAAAGAACCGACTTTTAGTTTAATTAATTTTCTCTATTTTGATTAATTCTGCTTTAATCTTTATTGATTACTTCATTCTATTAACTTTGGGTCTAGTTTATTTTTTTTTAAGGTTTTATTTATTTATTTGACAGAGAGAAACAGCAAGAGAGGGAACACAAGCAGGGGGAGTGGGAGAAGCAGGCTTCCTGACAGGAAGGGAGCCTCACGTGGGACTTGATCCCAGGACCCTGGGAACATGACCTGAGCCGAAGGCAGATGCTTAACGACTGAGCCCCCCAGGTGCCCCGGGTCTAGTTTATTCTTTTTCTAGTTTCTTAAGTGTCAAAGTTAGGTTGATTTGAGATTTTTCTTGTTTTCTACATAAGCCTTTATAGCTATAAGTTCCCCCTTTAGCACAACTAGCAATCCCATATGTTTTAATGTGTCGTGTCTTCACTTTCATTTGTTTCTAAGTATTTCCCTTGCGATTTCTACTTTGATCCATTGGTTATTTAAGAATGTGTTGATTTCGTGAGGGCGCCTGGGTGGCTCAGTCTGTTGAGCATTGGAGTCTTGATCTCAGCTCAGGTTTTGATCCTCAGGGTCAAGAGTTCAAGCCCAGCTTGGGGCTCTTACTGGAAAGCCTACTAAAAAAATTTTTTTAAATGTGTTAATGTCTACAGATTTATTTCTCCACTTGATTAGATCTTTTAACATGTATGTCAACAATGTTTTATAGCATTCAGTGTTCTTGCATTTCTTTTGTTAAATGCATTTTTTTAAAGATTTCATTTATTTATTTGACACAGAGAGAGAGATCACAAGTAGGCAGAGAGGCAGGCAGAGAGAGGGGGAAGCAGACTTCATGCCAAGCAGAGAGCCCAATGCGGGACTCGATCCCAAGACCCTGGGATCATGACCCGAGCCGAAGGCAGAGGCTCAATCCACTGAGCCCCCCAGGCACCCCTGTTAAATGTATTCTTATGTGTTTTGTTCTTTTTGATAATATTATGAATTAAATTATTTTCTTAATTTTGTTTAAGGATTCTTTGTTGGCAGAATATAAAAATATAATTGATTTTTAAAAGATTTTCTTTATTTTGGAGAGAGCGCGAGCGAGCAGCTGGGAGGGGCAGAGGGAGTGAGGAAGCCAAGCAGACACTACACGGAACGCAGGGCCCAGAGCGGGCTCGGTCTCATGGCTCTGAAACCGAGAGCCAGATGTTCACCCGACTGTGCCGCCCAGGCGACCCTAAACTGATATTTTTATACTGATCTTGTACCTGTGACTTTGCTGAACCCATTTATTAGTTCCACTACTTTGTTCTGTGTGTGTGTGTGTGTGTGTGTGTGTGTGTGTATGTTCCTTAGGATTTTCTACACATAGGACATGTCGTCTACGAATGCAAACAGTTTTCATTCTTCGTGTCCGATGTAAGCTCCATGAACTCAAAGTTGGTTTAACATTCAAAAGTTAATCAGCGGGACCTCAGCCGTCCTTACAAAGCAAGTTCTGGCACCTGCTCTAACATGGATGAAGCTTGAGGACAGTATGTATAAGTGAAAAGTACAAAACTGTTTGATTTCACGTATATGAGGTGTTTAGAGCGGAGATCACAGAGATGGAAGGTTGATGGTGGTACCAGGGTCTGGAGGAGGGGTGGGGAGTGAGTGTTTAATGGGGACAGAGTTTTAGTTTGGGACGATGAAAACGTCCTGGGGACAGAGGGGGTGATAGTTGCACAATATAAGTGTTCCTGATAGTACTGACCCACACTTGAAATGGGTAAGATGGTAAATTTTATGTTATATGTGTTTTGCCACAATAAAAAAAATTTGAAAAATTGTCAGTTGGTAGATTTTGTCACATTTAAAGGGTAAAGAAAAAAAAGGGTAAAGAAAAAAAAATAAGATCATCTCAATAGATGTAAAACATTGATGAAATTCAATACTGTGTATGTTAACTGTTTTTTTTTTTTTAAGTGAGCTAGAAAAAGGAACTTCCTTAATTGGAAAAGTTTCTATATAAAAATTCTAAAGCTGGGGCACCTGGATGGCTCAGTGGGTTAAAGCCTCTGCCTTCGGCTCGGGTCATGATCTCAGGGTCCTGGAATCGAGCCCCACATCGGGCTCTCTGCTCAGGGGGAGCCTGCTTCCCTCTCTCTCTGCCTGCCTCTCTGCCTACTTGCGAGCTCTATCAAATTAACAAATAAAATCTTTTTAAAAATTCTAAAGCTAACATATTTCTTAATAGTATGTACTGAAAGTGTTGTCCTTGAAATCAGAATGAGACAAGAATGCCCACTCTCACGACTGCTATTCAGTGTGGACTGAAAGCCCTGTTTAGTTTAATAGCACAGAAAAAAAAGAAATAAAGGGCATAAAATCAGAAAGAAGCAAAACTGTTTACTGATGACCTGATCGTGCATATAGAAAATTTTACAAATCTTACAGAAAGTTACGTGAGTTTAGTGAAGTCAGTAGACAGCAGGTCATCATACAAAAATGCGCTGTGTTCCTGTCTACTAACAGCAATCACAGAATGGAGTTCTCGTGCCATCTATGATAACATCAAATAGCAACAAATACCCAGAAAACAGAATAATGTAAGTTGGAGACCCTAAACAGAACATTATAAAATTAAATAGAAATTAATGACCTAAGAAGTATGTGTGTGTAATAAAACCATGTTCATAAATTAGAAAACTCAGTGATACGGAGGTTTTTTCCTTCCAGACTAACGTAGAGATTCAGTGAAACCGCAGTCGGAATCTCGGCAGGGATTTTCCTCCAGGGCTTGAGTGGGAGGAACTGACAAACAGATTCTGAAATTTATTTGGAAATACAAATGATTTAAGAAAAGCTAGAAAACCTTGATCAAGAAAAACAAAATCAGAGAACTCCTACCCCATTTCAAGACCTATTATAAGTGCACCTAATCCAGAGAGGGCAGCCCTGGGCCACTGGGCACTACCAGACAGTACCCCGGGACAGCCTCTAGAGATGGAGCTTCCCACATGTGGTCACTTACGACCAACCCCTAGGAAGGGTTACTCCTTGTCCTAAACGACGCTTGAGCAGTCAGCATCCTTGTGAACCAAAAAGGTGTGTCTTGAATCCTGTCTTCTAAATACACAAAGATTAATTCAAGATGTATCACATGATATGGGCAATCCATAGAAAAGGAGAACACTGGCGTGTGTCTTCTGACCACAAAGAGGGCAAAGATTTCTTAACTAGCTCACGAAGAGCGCTGAGCCTAACAGAGCCGGCTGCTGCAGCTTTACTGCTCGCGGACAAACACTGCAGAGAGCGGGCCCCAGAGCGGGGCGGGGGGACGTGCTTGCCCCACGCTTGCCCCGTGCGGCCTCGCGACCTCTCAGGGCTCTCTGGATCTTGCTTTGCAGCGGTGACGCCTTCATCTCCAGCTCGAGAAACCACTTCTCGCAGTGCCAGGCTCTGCTGAACAAAATCACGTCCGTGAACCCGCAGACGGAGATCGACGGGCTTCGAAACATCTGGATCATAAAGCCGGCGGCCAAGTCCCGGGGCCGAGGTGAGTTAGGCCGGGCGCAGCGTGCGAAGCGCCCACCAGCGGCCCTGGAGCGCGGCGGGCGCACCCAGGCGCAGGTGCATGGCCCGGGGCTCCGTGCAGGGCCGAGGTGGCCAACGAGCCGGGATGTTGTTCCCAAGTTAAACTGGGCCATTCTGTTCTTTTCATATTGCCTTGCCCGGCCTTGGCAGCCCGCTGGCCCTCGCTGCTGAGAAGGACGGAGGACTCGGACTCGGGCAACAGCGGGATTCCCACTCCTCACTCACCCATGGGCTCCGGTTCTCCTGGAGGCCCCTCCCCGAGGAACGCACCTGCTGTGTGTGGTCTTTGTTCGATGGGCTCAGGGGCCGCTCCTTGTCCCGTGTGTCCTCTTTACTCCCAACGGCGAATGCTGTGTGTTCTTTCTAAGACAGGGATTTCAAGGTTAGAGAATCTTATTTTGGGTTTCCAAAGAACCAACCTAAGGCTGCGGTTTTCCAGTTTCCTGTGAGGGTGTTTTCCCCATGGGCTCTGACTTTAATGCCTATTAACTTCCAGTCTCTCTTGTGCAACGGTAAGAGTCTTCGGTCTGGGCCGTCCCGCTGGAGATGGCCCTCCCGGCCGCGCCAGCTTGCTTCTGTCAGGCGACGTTCCCACTTTCCTGAGTATCTAAATAGATTTTCAATTTTTTTGGATATTTTATTTTCTCCTTGAATTATTTGAAGAGTTTTTTGTTGTTTTAATTCCTAAGTGGTTCATTTTTACATGATTTTAAAAAGTATGTATTACTTTCTGATGGTGCTGCGTCCGTCCTGAAACACTGTCTTTCCCGGCCTTCCGCCCACTGTGCTCTGTGCACCTGCCCTCCGGGGTCCGGCCCCTGCCCCTCCATCAGCTCTATCCTGAGCCTGCTTCTCTCACGAGGCATCCATCTGCCGGCGGCTCCGTCCTCCTGTCAGGCCTGACCTTGCTCCCGCGGCAGACACCGGCGTCCCCAGGAATGCTCCACAGACACCTCAGCTGCCGGTGCTCACACCCGAACGCAGGGCTTCCTGGCTGGGCTGTGGTGCCGGCTGTGGCTGTGACGCCGGCTGTGGCTGTGGCGCCGGCTGTGGCTGTGACGCCAGCTGTGGCTATGGCACTGGTGCTGGCTGTGGCTGTGATGCCGGCTGTGGTTGTGGCGCCGGCTGTGGCTGTGGCACCGGCTGTGGCTGTGGCTGTGATGCTGGCTGTGGTTGTGGCGCCGGCTGTTGCTGTGGCACCGGTGGTGGCTGTGGCTGTGACGCTGGCTGTGGTTGTGGCGCCGGCTGTTGCTGTGGCGCCGGCTGTGGCTGTGGCTGTGACGCCGGCTGTGGTTGTGGCGCCGGCTGTGGCTGTGGCGCCGGCTGTGGCTGTGACACCGGCAGTGGTTGTGACACCGGCTTTGGTTGTGGCTGTGATGCCGGCTGTGGCTGTGATGCCGGCTGTGGCTGCGGCTGTGGCACCGGGAGTGGCTGTGGCTGTGATGCTGGCTGTGGCTGTGGTGACGGCTGTGGTTGTGTTGCCAGCTGTGGTTGTGGCTGTGGCACCGGCTGTGGCTGGGCGCTGGCCGGGCACCTTCCTGCTCTGAGCCCGGGTGACTGCTGAGGTTTGCTGCTCTGCCGTGTCTCTCATTTCCGGTCAGCAGGTCCCAGCTCACAGCTGAAAAGATGAGACTGTCGTTTTTGTGGGGAAAGCTCCCTCCTCGCGTGTGGCCACCCAAAGACCCCCACCATCTTGTGATGTCATTCCCTCCAGGCTTCAGGGTTGTCATGGCTGAGAAAGAGAGGGCTGGAGGATCTGGTGGTGACCCAACAGATGAGAGAGAGGTCTGTCCCCTCTGCTCAGATGTCACTGCTCACCAGGGAGTTGGGGACAAGGAACCGTGAGGCGGAGGAGGACCAGAACGGGTGCACTGACGTGTAGTCGTGTTGTTAGTCCGGGCACCAGACTCCGGGCCCCTGGACGCCTGCCCCCTGCCCCGTCTGCTGGCTCCCTGAGGCCCACAGAGCTTCCCTGCCCCTGTTCACCCCACGCCGGGGCTGGGGCTCAGCCACCCCTCGCTGGCCGCCTTTGAAACATGCCTCGGTCCCCATCCCTGCCCCTCTCCATTCTGTGTCCTCTCCTGAGTCCTGGAGGGAGGCTCCCCGGTGGGAGAGGTTGGGGGTCGGCACCGGTTGTGGCCTCCCCCAGGAGGGCCAAGTCTTCCCTGCGGGGCCACCCGGCTGTGTGGCCTCCCGGTCCCGGATCAAAGCCACGCCGGGTCCCGGGGCCGACGCTGGACGCTGCGCTGCGCCCTGGGCTGAGCGCCGACCTCTTGCAGACATCGTGTGCATGAACCGCGTGGAGGAGATCCTGGAGCTGGTGGCGGCCGACCACCTCTCTGCCAAGGACAACAAGTGGGTGGTGCAGAAGTACATTGAGACCCCGCTGCTCATCTACGGCACCAAGTTCGACATCAGGCAGTGGTTCCTGGTCACCGACTGGAACCCGCTGACCATCTGGTTCTACAAGGAGAGCTACCTTCGCTTTTCCACACAGCGCTTCTCCCTGGAGAGCCTGGACAGGTCGGTGGGAGCGCCAGCTGGACGCCACTGGGCGTGAGGGGACACGGTGGGTGCCCACCACACCTGCGGGACGGGGCGGGGTGCCGGGCCATGCCTGCTGACCCCCGCCACCCCGGACACACTGATGAGGAAGTGGGCTTGGGGAGGTTACGTGGCCTCCATCCCCGAGGGCCAGGCCCAGGCCTGGTGTTCTTCAAAACCCTGCTCTGCACACCAACACGTGTGTATCGTCTCCAGAAAATCCTGAAAGCTCCGTGTGCCGTGTGCCCATGAGATGCCAGGCAGGGCCCAGGGATGACCCATCTAAGCGGCAGGTTCAGAGCCCCCTCCGTGGTGGGTGCCCCCCCTCTGCTGGAAGGGCTAAGCGGCCAGCTGTGCTCACACACTGACCCGCAGCCACCCAAGCTTGGCGGTGCCCTCGGCTGGCGGCACAGTCCTGCTCTCTCTGGGGCACCTTTGGGGGCACATCTGCCTTGCCAGCCCTCAAACTCTTTGTGAGGCCCAGAAGTCCTGGGGTCGGGGTTCCTGCAGGTGGCTGGGGAGGAAGAAATGTTCAGGTCCTGAGCAGGCAGTTGAGGGGTCCTCTGAGGACCCCAGCGGTGCCAGGCAGGACAAGAAGTGGGGAGCACCTGAGGCAGAAAAGGCCGCACCCAGATCCCAAGGCCCCTGGGGCCAGGGTGCTGGGAAGGGTGCTCCACGGAGGTGCTGAGCAGAGGCTCAGATGTCCAGGAAGGGGTGTCAGGGGTGGGGGAACCCATGCCTCATCAGGCTCTCCAGGTGGGCAGGACATAGGTATGGTGCGGACAGTGAGGTCACTCGGCAAAGCCTCGGGAGGGAGGCAGAGAACCCCCTTGCCTGTCCAAACCAGGGGCTCCCCACTTCTGCCTGTGACACCCCGCCCCGCGTGGGTCTGAGGGCCTTGGCGTCTTGACCAGGAGCACTGCAGGGGGGTCCTGCAGAGAGGACGCACTGGGCGTGGGGCCTGCTTCCAAGAAAGGTGGGGACATCTGGGTGACTCAGTTGGTGAAACATCCAACTCTTGAGCTCAACCCAGAATTGATAGGGCTGGGAGATGGTCAGCGGACACCTTGGGCATGTTAACTGTGTTCCCCCTGGCTAGTGGCTGTGGCCACACCAAGAGTCACACCTGGCAAGTGACCCTTGGCTGCTGAGGACAAGTGGCTCTGGCTGGCAGCTCCTCGAGTGAGTTCGTCTCTGCCAGGCCAAGGGGGCCTAGAGGAGGGGGCGTGACCCTCACTGTGCATAAGGAGCCCCCTCCAGCCCCCCACCCCAGGCCACCGGATGCACCAAGCCGTGAGGGGGTGCTTGCCAAACCCCTTGCCCTCTCTGAGCCCCATTTCTCCATCTGGGACCATAATCCTCCCCCCAGGCAGGCAGGAGAGTCCCTGAATCATTCTGAGCGGACACAGCCCGGCTGTCTATGCAGCGGCCGGAGTTAATGGAGGGAGTGCCATGCTGGCTCTGGGGCCCACTACCCTAATTCCGCTGTCTCCAGTCACAAGGCCCTTCTGTCCTCTGGAAGTACGACCTCTCCAGGGTCACAGGGACACGTCTTACCACCCAGAGCCACATGGCTCATCTCGTGGTTGTTTCAAAACAGGTTTGGCACAAGGCAAGAGTGCAAATTGATTAATTCGTTTCACAAAGACTTTCTCACTTTGTCTCACCAGACCAGCTCTTCAAGAGCCACATCTCTATTGCCCGGTGCAGATGGGGAAACTGAGGCTCTGGGAGGCGTTACTTCCCGAGGACCCGAGCTATCAGAGCCCCTCCTGCAGCCACCCTGCGGTGGGGGGGGCGGGGTCTCGAGAGCAGAGTCTCTGGGGGCGGGGTTAGCTGTGACTTGGGGGTTCTGTGGGGGCAGAGGGTCCGCAGGGGTGGGGTCTCGGGGGAGATGTCCGGCGGGCATGCGCATAGGTGGTGGCATAAGTGTTCTGGAGATTGGGTCTCGCCGTCCGGGGCCGCCGTCCGGGATAGGGGTCACGGGTCTCCCAGGTGGAGACTGAGTCCCGGGCGCAGCGCGTGGAGGTCCGGGGCGGGGACGGGGGCGCGGTGCCAGAGCCCCAGGAGGCGCAGGCCTGACCGCACTTGCCCCGTGCAGTGCCATCCACCTGTGCAACAACTCCATCCAGAAGCACCTCAAGAACGACAAGGACCGCAGCCCCCTGCTGCCCTACCACAATATGTGGACCAGCACCAGGTTCCGGGAGTACCTGCAGAAGCGGGGCCGCGGGGCTGTGTGGGTGGGCGTCATCTACCCCGCCATGAAGCGGGCCGTCACCAACACCATGCGCGCGGCCCAGGACCGCGTGGAGCCGCGCAAGAACAGCTTTGAGCTGTACGGGGCCGACTTCGTCCTGGGCCGCGACTTCCAGCCCTGGCTCATCGAGATCAACTCCAGCCCCACCATGCACCCGTCCACGCCCGTCACGGCCCAGCTGTGCGCGCAGGTGCAGGAGGACACCATCAAGGTGGTGCTGGACCGCAGGGCGGACCGCAGCTGCGACATCGGCAACTTTGAGCTGCTATGGAGACAGGTGCGGGGGCGCAGTGCTGGGGGCCGCGCGGGCCCGGCGCGGGGTGGGGGGGCACAGTGCTGAGGGGGGAGGGGCGGGCGCCTGGTCCCGCCGGTGGGGGCTGTAGCTGCTTCAGGCAAAGACAGCAGCCAGTGGCTCTGGTGCCCCTGGACTACCCCCCCCACCCCTCCTGGGACTGCCCCCGGCCCAGCCGCCTTCACCACTCTGCTCTACTCCCTATCCTCCCCAGCCACCCCCAGCTCTGTGGCCACCAGGTGGGGAGGCCCCCCTGCCTGGACTGCTGCTGGGAGGTCCATGGCGTCCAGGCTCAGAATCTAGGGTGTTCCTTTCCAGACCTGTTGTGTCCTCCCTCCTCCCGCCTGGGGAAAATGGTGTCCTCCTTCAGAGGTCCTGCGCCTAGTCCCTATTGGGAGCCTTCCTGCAGGCCAGGCGGCAGGGCTGGGTGGTCACTTTGCTGGGGACTCTGGTTCCATGGAGTACCGTGTGCCTGGGCCTCTCTGGGGGAGGGAGCTGGGGGACTGCCCAGCCCCAGGGAAGGGAGGCCCAGGCTTCTCGCCAGGCCTCTGCAGGCCGTGGCAGACACAGGGAGGAGGCGCCGGGCTCTGGGCGACTGGGCCAGCGCACCCTCCTCTGCCTAGCCTGCCGTGGAGCTGCCCCCCTTGCACGGGTCCGACCTGTGCGTGGAGGGCGTCAGCGTGAGGAGAGCCAGGAAGCAGGCGCCACCCACCTCCAGCGCGAATCTTCCGTCCTCCCTCCTGGACATTCAGCCCCTGAAAGTGAGGTGCCCCTCGGCCATGCCCAGCCCGCCTCTGGGGGCCCCCGCCACGGCGCCGCAGCAAGACCTGAGGCTGAAAGAGGCGCAGGCCTGTCCCCGCACCTTTCCCGCGCCCCTGTGGGGGGCCGCCGCCAGGAGCTGCAAAGCCCGGTCCGCCACCGCCCCGTCGGTCGGGAAGCTCGAGTTCCCCCCTTGTAACTTGCAGCACGTAGACAGCAGGGCCCCGAAAACTGGTCCGACCAACGCTGAGTCCGGCAGACCCTCGGATCCGAAGATACCGAACGAGCCCTCGCTGCCATCGGCGCTTCCCAGCGTGAAGACGGCGGAGGGCGCCCTGCTCCAGCCGCCCAAACCGCCAGGTACCAGCGCAGGGTCTGCTGGGGGCGGCCTGCACCCCAGGCAGGGAGCGGGTCCCCATGTGGGCATCAGCCTGAGCTCAGAGCGGGCTCGGGGGCACCCTGGCCCCATCCTGGGACTGGCCGGGCTGTGGGGACGGTGGGACTCCTGCGGCAGTGGTAGGGACCCCTCACGGGACGGGGTGGGTGACAGACTGTCTCGCTCCTCACGTGACCTAATGCTCATGGGGGATCGAACGGTGCCAGGTGCCAAGGGCAGGCGCCAGCGATCCCTGGGCTCTTGCCTTCAGTTGTCTGAAGTTCCTGAAGGAGCTGACCGTGCGCAGCCTGGGAGCCTGTCCTGGGCCTGGGCTCAGAGCACAGGTGGACAGGTGTGGGGGGCCCCCAAGGCTCTGGGGGTGACCCTGCCGTCTGAACCTCAGTGCGCCTCTAGAGGCGTCTGGCACCCAGTGGTGGCCCGAGAGTCTGTGCAATGAAAAGGCATGAGCCAGGCCTCCCCCAAACCCCCCGCTGGTTCTGCCCCGGGACATTTGCCTCCTCAAACACACCGTGTTCCCTCCACCTGCCTGGGGCTCGTCTCTTTCTCTCTCCTGCGCCCTTCCTCCCTCCTTCCCTCCTTTTCTCCTCACCTCCCTCCCTGGCACCAACCTCTTTGTCCCCCCACCGCCCCCATCTGTTTGCAGCCTGTCCCTCTGTGTCTCCTAGAGCGTAGGTCCCTGACGCTGTGCTCACCGCAGCACCTGGGGCTGTGCATGACACGTGGCCGGGGTCAGTGAGTGTTTGTTGGGTGGAGGCACACAGACCGCCTCCAGAGGCGTGGGCTCTGGGCTCGGGCTACGGGAGCACATGCCTTCAGAGCTGGCGGCACCCTCGGAGGACATCCCTTGTCCCGCCTTCTTTCCTCGCCTTGTGTCTGCTCTGTCGTGGCGGCTGGCCAGCCCCACCGCTCAACAGCTTGCCTTTGTGAGGACGATTTCCAGGGTGTTTTTGCTGTTAGGAAAACACCATGTACTTTTCATAACACACTGTGCGGCTCTCGACGGGCATCTTCCTAGGAGTGAAACGTTGATGGGGGGCTCAGGGGTTGTCACAGAGCAGCACTGACGGGGTGGGGCTGAAAGACGGAAATGTATTCTTGCGAATTCTGGAGCCCGAAGTCTGGAATCATGGTATTGGCAGTGCCACGCTCTCCAAGGCTGTGGGGAAGAGTCCCTCCTTGTCTTTTCCAGCTTCTGGTGACCACTGGCCATCCCTGGTGTCCCTTGGCTTGTAGAGTGCCTCCCCAGGCTCTGCCCCGTCTTCACACGGTGCTCCTCCTTTGAGCCTCTGTGTCCAAATTTCGGTCTCAGAAGGACACCACTGTTAGATTGGGGCCTGCCCTCCTCCCTCCAGTGTGACAGCTTAACTCGATGCCACCTGCGATGACTATGTCTAAATCATGTCACATTCACAGATTGCACGTGGACATGATCCTGTGGGGTGGGGCTGTTGGACCTGGTCCACTGAGCCGTGTAGGCGTGGCTAACGGGGGTGCCCTTGGACTGCACTCCCCGACGGCCATCGCCCGGCTGTGGCCAGCCCTGGGCGTTGAGAGACACCCTAAGGCCTCTGGACACAGCGCCGTGGGACTCCTTTGCCTTTCTCCGCTGACCAATAAAATGGCCTATTTTCAGACATGTGTTGGCCATTTACTTTTCCTCTCCTAAGCACTGCCCACTCGAACCTTTTGTCCATTTGTCCTCAGACTCACGGGTCTGTCGCTTTTGGATTTGTGGGAGCAACGTCAACTCTGGATTCTCCTTTTTCAGTTGACTCTTACAAATACTGTCCCCCACTGTGTGATGTGTCTTTTGCTCATTTATGGTCCCTTTGGATGTAAATCCCCCTTAATTTTAATAAACTTAAGCTGGTCAACTTTTCCCTCTATGGTTGGAGACTTTTATGCCTTATAGCCTTACCCTGAGGTCATGAAAATAATCTCCAGCAGCTTCTCCTAGAAGTGCTGCTGCTCCTGCTTTTCAGTCTCTAATGCTCCTGGAGCTAATTTGCCTGTGGTGTGACAGGAGGTCCTATCGCAGTGTTGCAGGGGTACCCAACTGTGGAAAGCCCCTCCCCCACCCATTGCACATACGGTATCTCTGGACTTCCCGGTCTGCTCCGCTGGTCTGTTCCTTGCCCTTGGCCAATGACATGATGTCTTTGTTACTATAGCTTTATAGGATATCTTTATGCTGGTTAGGCAAGTCCCACAATCTTGCTTTTCTTCCTTGGAAACGACTCGGCTGTTCTTGACCCCTTACACTTTCATTCAAGTTGTAGAACCAGGTTGTCAAGACACATCAAAAAAGTTAAAATTAAAAAAATTGTTATTGAAATTAAATTCATGTATCAGTTTAAGGAGAATGGACTTCTTTACATTATTGAGTCTTATCATCTATGAACGTGGTATATCTCTCCATTTACTTATCTTTTAGTGTCTTTCAGTAAATTCCTACAGTTTTCTTTGTGATGGTCTTATACTTTTTTGGAAGTTAGATTTAGTCTTATATGTGTTCTATTTTTTCTTCTATGATAAGTAGTATCAAAATTTGTATTTCTTTGACAAATTGTGGCTGGTTGATAGAAATGGAATTGATTTTTGTGGATCAATTTCTTTTTAATCCAGGCTTCTGGCTAACATTTCCATCAATTTATTAATATATTTGAAAATTATTTTGGATTTTTCATATACACAATTATATCATCTGAAGAGTTTTCTTTTTCTTTGCTATCATTGCACATTTTATATCTTTTTCTTATTTTATTATACTGTACAGAACTTTAATTACTTCATTTTTCTCGTTTCACTGGATCTTGGGTGCACATACTCTGGTAAGTCGTAATCCTTGGTTCATGGCATAGTTTCATTGTTTGTCCGTACATGGCCCACTTTCAGGTAGTTTTAAAAACATAATTAGGGGGCGTCTGGGTGGCTCAACTGGCTAAGCGTCTGCTTTCAGGCTCAGGTCATGATCCCAGTGTCCTGGGAAAGAGCGCTACATTGTGCTCCCTGCTCAGCCGGGAGTCTGCTTCTCGCTCTGCTTCTTCCCCTCTGCGTGCTCATGCCTTCTCTCTCTCTCTCTCCAATAAATAAATAAAATCTTAAAAAAAAAAACATAATTAGAACCAAACAGTGATATACATTCACCCATCTCTGGCACCCTTATACCCCCTGTGGGGCTTGATCCCAGGACCCCAGGATCATGACCCAAGCCAAAGGCAGATGCTTAACTGACTGAGCCACCCAGGCACCCTGTATTTTCAGTTTTTAAAAACTATCTTTTGATGAAAATTGTGATTTTAGTGTGGCCGAAGTTATCAGTATTTTTTTTAGTCAGTGCTATTTTTGTCTTAAGTTTTTCCTGGGATGTCTGGGTGGCTCAATTGGTTAAGCGCCTGCCTTAAGTTAAATTAAGTGTCCTGGGATGGAGTCCCACTTGGGGCTCCCTGCTCAGCAGGAGTCTGTTCTCCCTCTGCCTGCCGCTCCCCTTCCTTCTTCTTGCTGTCTCTCTCTCCCTCTCTCTCTCTGCCAAATAAATAAATAAAATCTTGAAAAAAAAGAAAATTTTCCTTACCTTGAGGTTTAAACTATTATTTACCTACATGTATTACTAAGAGTTCCAAAATTGTCTTTGACGTATAAGTCCTAGCCTATCTGGAGTTGATTTTTGAATATGGTATGATAAGAATCAAATTTTATCTTTGTCCATAGGGACAACTACCTTTTCCATTTATTTGTTGAAAAGTCCCTTTCTTTCCTGCTTTGTGCACCAGTGTGGGTCCATCTCTGGAGTCTCTAGTCTGGTCCACAGGTGACTTTGCACCCCTGCACCAGTGCCGCGCTGTCTCCACATCTGGGCGGCAGGTTGCCTCTCTTTAGATGAGGGTTATGGTCCTGCTTGACTCATTTCCTTCTATATAAACATCATGATTGTTTTTATCGGAGTCCACAGCTAGTCCTATTGTGATTTTGGATGGACTTGCATTGAATCCCTAGGTCATTTTGGGGGAAATCGACAAATTAATACATCATAAAGTATCATATACATCTTTTATTAGATTTATTCTTAGTTCCTTGACATCTTCATAGTACCTCACATAGTGTCATCTCTATATCATCGCTTGCTGCTGGTGTGTAGAATGCAATGATGTTTGTATTTTAATTTTTTATACTGCCACATTTCTAAACTCATTATTTTAAAATAATTTTTTATTTTTTATTAACATATAATGTATTATTAGCCCCAGGGGCGCAGTCTGTGAATCGTCGGGCTTACACAGTTCACGGCGCTCACCAGAGCCCAGACCCTCCCCGACGTCCATAACCCAACCACCCTCTCCCTACCCCCCTACCCTCAGTTTGTTTTGTGAGATTAAGAGTCTCTTATGGTTTGTCTCCCTCCCGATCCCATCTTGTTTCATTTTTTCCTTCCCTACCCCCCACAACCTCCTGCCCTTCCTCTCAAATTCCTTATGTCAGGGAGATCATGTTGTAATTGTCTTTCTCTGATTGACTTATTTCGCTCAGCATAATACCCTCTAGTTCCATCCACATCATTGCAAATGGCAAGATTTCATTTCTTTTGATGACTACATAGTATTCCATTGTATATATGAACCACATCTTCTTTATCCATTCATCTGTTGTTGGACATATAGGTTCTTTCCATAGTTTGGCTATTGTGGACATTGTTTCTATAAATATTTGGGTGCACATGCCCCTTTGGAGCACTACGTTTGTATCTTTAGGATAAATACCCAGTAGTGTGATTCCTGGGTCATAGGGTGGCTCTATTTTCAACTGTTTGAGGAACCTCCATGCTGTTTTCCAGATGGGCTGCACCAGCTTGCATTCCTATCAACAGTGTAGGAGAGTTCCCCTCTCTCCGCATCCTCACTGACACCTGTCATTTTCTGACTTGTTAATTTTAGCCATTCTGACTGGTGTGAGGTCGGATCTCATTGTGGTTTTGATTTGTATTTCCCTGATGCCGTAACCTCATTATTTCTAATAATTTGGATGTATATTCTTCTGAATTTTCTATGTGAGTAATTGCATGTCATGTGCAGATAGCTTTACGTCTTCCATTGCAATCTTGTTGTCTGTAATTTCTTTGTCTTGTCATGTTGTATTGGTGAGACCCTCCTATAAAGTGTTGGGTATTATTGTTGAATACCTGACTTAAAGTGAATTTTTAGAAAAAGATTTTATTTAATTGAGAGAGAGAGAGAGAGAAAGCACAAGTAGGCAGAGTGGCAGGAGAAACAGGTTCCCCACTGAGCAGGGATCCCGATGCGGGACTCGATCCCAGGACCCAAGCTCACAACCTGAGCCAAAGGCAGGTGCTCAAAGAGAATGGTTTTAACATTTCCTTACTTATATTGACATTTTTCTAGGTCTTCATAAAGTTATAGATATGATATAAGTATAGATATAAATGTATGGACACTCTAGCATGTTAAAGAAGTTTGTTTCTAATTATTACCAAGAATTTGTATTGTATGTAGTGAATTTTCTCAAAAAAACCTTTTTTTTGCATCTAGAGGTTATCATAAGCTTTTTCTCCTTAGTACTATTAAAGTGGTGAATAACATCAATTGGTTTTTTATTTTGTTTTTGTTTTTTAAATTTTATTTATTTATTTGATGGAGAGAGACAAAGGGAGAGAAGGAACACAAGCAGGGGGAAGTGGGAGAGAAGCAGGCTCCCTGCTGAGCAAGGAGCCCGATGCGGGGCTGAATCCCAAGACCCTGAGATCATGACCTGAGCTGAAGGCAGACGCCCAACGACTGAGCCACCAGGCGCCCCTCAATGGGTTTTTTAACTTGCTTTGATGTTAGTTTTGATACGTGGCTTGCTTTTGTTTCTTACACGTTGTTGAAATGCATTCCCAACTGTAATTAATTCATCCTGCTATTTATAGACATTTATATTTTTTCTAGGTCAGACTATTACAAGTAGTGCTGCTATGAATGCTCTTGAATTTGGTGAAATGCATACACTGGGGGCGCCTGGGTGGCTCAGTCAGTGGGGCATCTGACTCTTGATTTCAGCTCAGGAAATGGTCTTGGGGTCGTGGGATCAAACCCCGCATTGGGCTCCCCACTCAGCAGGGAGTCTGCTTGTCTCCCTCTCCTTCTGCCTCCCCCCCCACCCCGGTTTTGCTCTCTCTCTCTCAAATAAGTCTTAAAAAAAAAAAAAAGCCCTGTGTACACCGTGCTGTGCTGAGTCATGCGTGCGGGTCTGGCAGGCGGCCCCAAGGAGCTGCCCGGAGGGACGGTGCCCGGTGCGGCCAGCACGATGTGGGCGTTCTAGCTGCTCCCTACTCTTGCCAACACCAGCTACTCCCTTCCCTTTTGCTTTGGCCACTCTGGCAGCGAGCGGTGGCCTCACGTAGCGCTCCAGTCTGCATTTCCCTGGTGACTAAGGAAGTTCAGCTCCTTTGTTGATGGTCCATCTGGATTCTCTCATGGAAGTTCCAGTTTTTGCATTTGGACAATTTCTTTTTCTTGGCCTAGTCCTGTTGGCTTATAGGGGTTCTCTAGATATTCTGGATTCAAGTCCCTTGGCAAGTAAATCTATTAAAAATTTCTCTTGGGGCACCTGGCTGGCTCAGTCTGTGACGCACGTGACTTGATCTCAAGGTTTAGGTTCAAGCCCCACGTTGGGGGAAGCGATTGCTTAAGGAAAACGAAATCTTAAAAATATATGTGTACATACAATATGATATTTCTTATCTCATTCTTTGGTTTGCCTTTCATTCTCTTCATAACATCTTTAATGCACATGAATTATTAATTTCAGTATATTCCGGTACTGATTTTTTTTTATGATTAGCACCTTTTGTTTTCTGTTTGAGAAATCTTTGCCTAGCCCAAAGTCGTAAAAATAGTCACTTCTGGGGGCACCTGGGTGACTCAGTCTGCTAAGCCTCTGCCTTCAGCTCGGGTCGCAATCCCGGGATGCTGGGATCAAGACCCGCATCGTGCTCCCTGCTCAGTCCGGAGTCTGCTTCTCCCTCTGCCCCTCTCCCACCACCCGAACTCGTGTGTGCTCTCTTTCTTTCTCTCGAATAAATAAATAAAATCTTAAAAAAAAAAACCCAGTCACTTCAGTCTTCCTCCGACAGTTGTATTGGTACACCCTTCACATTCGATCCGTAGTCCATCTGGGATTGCGTGTGCTGTGAAGCACGGGGTCAGGAATCACTATCTTCTCAGTATGGGTACTCAGCCAGTGGTACGGGTCTTAAAGACAGTGTTCGCCACTGTACTGACCTTCCTCCTAAACCACGTGACTGTATGTTGTTCTGTGTCTGGACTCTACTCTGTTCCAACTGTCTGTCTGTCTGTCTGTCTGAGCCAGGCTGCTGCGGGACTAAAGCTACATCACAAAGGCACTTTTCTCCCCAGTGGTGTTCGCTCAGCAAGCATTTGTTCCTCCCATGTCTTCAGATCAGCGGCAGCAGTGCTGGGTTCAGCTAGGGAAGGCGTAACGGGGCTCCAGGCTGCGGGCTGGGTTCACATCTGCTCCATGTGTCTCCACCTTCTGGGACCCGTGGCTTCCTGGGGTGTCGTCCTCGCATGGCAGACGGTATAAATGAGAGAGCAAGCCAGACATGCGAGCACAGGGAAGCTTCCACTCACACCACATCTGCATGCATGGCACTGGCCAAACTCAGGTCAGTGGGTGAGGAAGGATACTTCGCTACCAGGAGGAGGAGGAGAGGAATACGTCTGGAACAATAACCAAATACACGACAGTCCAATCTCTCGGTCCCCAGGACTAACTCACCTCCTGCCATCAAGATATGCTCCTGCCCTCTGCTCCAGAAGTCTCCCGATTGTGACATCAGGCTCCAGTCCCAGATCTCACGGCTCTACTCGGCTCTGGATTCTACATCAGGCCTCTTCATCTGGATAACTGTGAGTCAGAAAGACAAGTCCAGTTAGGGATTAACCTGGCCTGTGGCTGTTTCATGGGTGCTAGTGGAAGACACGAGACACCTAGACCGGAGACCAAGGACGTTCTTACTCATGGCCCAGCACGAGCATCAGCACACCTGTGACAGTCCCAGGAAGAGGAGATGCCACGGACCTGTTCGTGTCACTGCTGAGGAGCGCTGGTTTGGGGAGTCCGCCGCTTTAATCGCAAGCAGTGAGCAACCCTGCTCTTGACCTGAAGGGAGACACTCTCTCATCCCTCAGGACTGCTCCCTGCACACATGACCCTGACACATGGCCCCGGTGAAGGGTAGTCAGAGCCTTGCACTCTCGGCACACCCAACAAAATGTGTAGGGTGCTCAAAAGACCCATGGAGGACCGTCTCTCCCAACAATCCACCTGCCAGTCCTGCTCGGCCTCTGCCGGGTTTCGACCGGTGAGTATCCCCTCTACCGGCCGTTCCGATTCATGCGGCCAGCAGAGGGTGACACCGAAGCCATTCAATTTGTCTGGTACATGTTTGTTTAGGGCTACCTTCCTCAGGCCCCAAGTAGCAGAAAGAAGCCAGCCCGCAGCTGTCCCCCCGCCGTGCCCCCTCCATGCCCAGGCCTAGGCATGCTCTAAGTCCCAGGGGGCCCGGACCGCTTGGATTTCCGACAGCCAGGATGCGGTCTACCGCAGTCCAGTCCTCGTGAAGACCCACGCAGCTGAGTTTGGGTTGACCTCTGATCTTCAATGTCCTTGCCGATGTAGGGTGGAACAGATGGGCTGAAGGGCATCCCCGACCCCCACCCCCGCCGGAGACGGTTTCCGTGGTCCACTCAGCCTGCCCGTCCCGTGCGAACTTGCTTCTCCTGAGCCACTCGAGGAGCGTGGCTGAGATCTGCATCCTGGCGGCCGCACCCACAGCCTGTGGGTAGAGGTGGGAGGCCCAGGGGCCGGCCAGACCCAGTCAGCGGCTCCTTGACCGCACCGCTGGGCTGCACCTCCGGGCCCCACAAGCTCCCCCAAGAGGCACAGTCCTGTCCTCCATCCATAGTCACAGGACGGGCTCTTGTCCTCCATCATCCCTTCCTCCCATCTGGAACATTCATCTCAAGGGCCGGGGCCACTGGAGGTGGACAGTAACCCTGTTTTGGTGCTCCAGGACCCTTGCCACCCCCACAGGGGAGTGCAGATGGGAGAGCTGGGATGAAGTGTGAACCCCGTGGACCGCCGTCAGGCCTCGCTGCCGGCAGAAGGGTGCATGGCCCAGGGGTTGCCCAGGGGGAGAGAGAAGCTCCGTGCCCAGCCAAGAGGACATGGCCACTTTCCCCCGAAGGAGGTGGGGGAGCAGAACACAGTCCCAGCACTGGACAGTGCCACAGGGATGGCAGGAAGCCCGGATGCCACTGAGCACCCCAGCCATCAGCCCATTGCCAGTTGGCCAGATGACAAAAGGTGCGCAACTGCAGATGGGACCGCGCGGGTCAGCCGACCGCAGCCTGCGGCCTGCTGCTCTGTGGCCTGAGAGCTGAGAATGGGCCTTACTTTTTTAAAGGGTTATAAAAAACCGCAGCAGAGAGTATGTGACAGACGTCCCTCTGTCCTGTCCCAGAAGGTTTGCCGCCCCCTCCACGGATGGTGCCTGAGACCCCGCAGTCTGTCCTGCAGCCGCCCTGCCGGCCCCCACTTGGGATCAGGCGGATTTCCTGCCTCCTGAGTCCCCACGGCTCTGCTCCCGCAGGTCTCCAGGCAGGGCGCGACCGGTCCCTACCACCCACCGGCTGCTCTGCAGCCCAGGCCGCCTGCCGCTCCAAGGACGCCGCTCCGGGGACCGCCGCGTGCGCAGGAGCCCAGACTGTGCAGTCGCTCTGTGTGGCAAACGGCTCCGGCCCCAGAGCTTCAGCCAACATTTCCCAGTCATGGGACTGCACGACCGGGCCGGTTCAGCCCAGACGAGCCGCACTTGCTTCCAGGCTACCGGCTGCAGTTGGGCCAGATCCCCGTGACCCTCCTCCTCGGGCCAGTGGCTGGCCAGCCTGAGTTTGTCCAAGTCAGCCCGCCAACCCCGCCTGTGCGCCTGGAGCCTCGGCGCCGCGTCCGGGGCCGACAGCAGGTGCCCAGCGGGCGGGAGGCGCGCTCCGCACTGGCCGGCAGCTCCCGGCCTGCGCTCGCACTCGCATTCCAGCACCCACCTGTCGACTTCGAAGGCGGGAGGGAAGGAGGGAAAGCTGGCTGGGACTTTGAGGGGGATCACCTTGAAGGGGCAGACGGTCTGGGGAGAATTGACACCTTTTGCATTCGTGTCTTTCAAACCATGATCATGATTTACTCCATTTAATTAAAGCTCAACCGCTTCTTGGTGTTCTGTGGTTTTTCAGAGTTGGGGTCTAGTGCATCTTTCATTAGAAATCCTCCCTTTGGGCGGTTGGTAGCTTTTTTTTTTTTTACGATTTTATTTATTTATTTGACAGAGAGAGACAGCGAGAGAGGGCACACAAGCAGGGGGACAGGGAGAGGGACAAACAGGCTCCGCGCTGAGCAGGGAGCCCGATGCGGGGCTCGATCCCAGGACCCCGGGATCATGACCTGAGCCGAAGGCAGACGCTCACTGACGGAGCCCCCAGGCACCCCAAGAGTGTCTTGTTTTGCACTATATTCTTAAGGCACAGCTTACGCGCACAGTGAGGACAGACCTTGAGCACACATGGCTCCGTGTGCGAGGTCCGCTCCCCCTCCCCCAGATTAGCACAGCTGACCTTGCTCACTGCAGAGGTCGTCGGAGACAGCACCGCCCCACTTAGATCGCCCCACATGCTCCGTGCCTGGCCTCTTCCGAACCGCAGGCCCCGGTGGCACGTTCACTTTCCAGGCAGAGGTGGCCGTGCGAGGGACTGAGGACGGAGGGCTGGGTCGCTTCCCGTTTGGAGTGGCGGCCGAGTCACTGTGATGGCCGCGTGCCGGCATGTGTGGACGCGTGCATCGGTCCCTCCAGAGCGGACACGGACTGGACTGGCCTTCAGGCCCTGCTGATGCTGCTGATGCTTCCGTTTTGCTGTGGAAGGAACGGGCAGTTTTCCAGGGCAGGGTCCGCGCGGGCGTCCTACAGCCTCCCCGCACGCGATCCGGTGAGATGGTGCTTTTAGCCCCTCCGGCAGGTTTGCAGTGGCGTCCCACTGTGGCTTTAGTCTGTGTTCCCCGGATGGCAGGTCAGGCCGAGCGCTCTGCCTTGCGTTTATTGGCTATATTTTCACAAAGTGCCTGTTTCTGGCCTTTGCCCATTTTTAAACTAGGTCATTTGTGTTTCTGTTACTTATTTGCTGGGTTTTTTTATATGCTATGCATTTATTTGTCAGCTACGTGCATTGGGAATGTTTTCTCCGAGTCCGCGCTTGCCTTCTGCCTTTCTTGGCGATGTCCTCTGAGAGGCAGACATATGCCACGAAGCCTGAGCGGTCAGCTTCCCCTCCTGTAACTAGTGCTTGGCCTGCTTCTGTGAAATAGCTTGGTCTGCACCTAAGTCACGAGGGCGTCCTCCGGTGGCTCCTTCTAGAAGCTCTGTGGTTGTGGCCTTCACCTTCCGGTCTGTGATCCATCCTGAGTTCGTTTTCGTGTGTGCTGTGAAGGGCCCAAGGACTGTGTGGTTTTCACAGTGACATCCAGCGGCCCCAACACCATCGCGTGGCTTTGGCGCCTCATCAGAAACAGACTCTCCAGAATGAACTCTGGAGTCCCTCCTCTGGCCGAGTTCCGTTCACCTGTCCCTTTACCAGCATCACACTCGCGCAGGGCCTCGGGATCACAGTCTGGAGGGAAGCGGGGAGTGCGATCCCTAAGTTCCCCAGCACTTCCCGCCCAGCATTGCCTCAGCTGGTCTCTGTCTTTTGAATTTTCCTATAAATTTTGCCATCAGCTTGTACATTTCTACAAGAAAGACCTGGTGGGATTCTGACTGGGCCCACGCCGCGTCCACGGACCATTTCAGGGAGAATTGGCGGCTGGGATACGGAGACTTTGATATCTGGGGGTGATGGACTCAACATTAATTTGGGTGTTCTTTGGTTTTCCTCTGCAGTATTTTAACATACACAGTTTGAATCAAACGTATTCATACGTATTTGATGTTTTGGGCATGTTTATAAATGCATTTTTATAAATTTTGATACCTTAGGTGATTTTTTTTTATCCTTTTTTTTTGGTGGGAATGTACGGAGTCTGCTTCCCGGCAGACCTCAGCTTTTCCGTCCGGTGTCACCAGCTGCACTCCACGCACCCTTTATATCACATCCTCTGACCTCACTCGCCTTCAGGCTGCACGCGTGGATGTTTGACCAGCCTCCCCTGTCTCCCCTGCTCCTGGCCCCTGGTAGCCACTTTCTATTCTGTTTCTATGAGTTTGACTTTTTTTTCTTTTCAGATTCCACTCATGTTACACGTGGTGCTCTAAATTTTGTTTTCCAGTCATGTGTGCTGACATAGAATATTCCATTGGTTTTCGTACATTGATCCTCCAGCCCTACTTCTTGGTTCCAGTAGTTTCCAATGCCTTTGGATTTTCTACATAATCACATCACCCCTTTCTGATCTTTATGTCTTTGTTTCTCATTCCTGCGTGACTGCACTGGCTGGAGCCTCCAGGAGGGACAGGGGCTGGCACCCGTCCGTGGCATTAGCTGGAGAATTTCCACTCTTACCACGTGGAGGCAGTTTGCTCGCTCGCTTGTGTGCTGAGAATGGTTTTCTTTCCTTCCTCCTTCCCTCCTCCTCTCCCTCCTTCCTCCTTCCTTCCCTCCCTCCTCCTTCCCTCCCTTCGGCAGTGGTGGGCAAAGAGCTACTGTTCTGGGCCCATCGGCCTGCTTGTCCCCAACCAGTGCCCAGTGCATGCCTGACGTAAGGTACAGGCCCTGGTGTGTCCTGTGGGACAGGCTTGTCCTAGCCCCCTCAGGGAGGCCTTGTTCCTGGGCTCCGGTTCAACATCTGCCTCAGGCTCCGGGAAGCTATGGGCTGCTTTGCATAGGTGCTGGGTCGCCCCACTTCCGTCTGCCCCACCCAGCACCTGGAGGAGTGACTCAGCCCAGGCTGTTGGTAGTGAGTGGCTCTGACGGGCATTGTGTCCCAGCCCGTGCTGCTCCTGGAGGCTAGGCGGTTGCTCGCTGGGGAATGCCCTGGCCCTGGGGCCGGGAAAGCCTGGGCTGCAGCTGGCTGGGCTTCTGGGCCACCGGCAGCCTCAGGACTGACTCACAGGCCCAGCACAGCAGGGAGGGGAGGGAGCCTGGCCAAGGTTTCAGATCTGTGGACACCCTGACTGCCCCTCCGTGAAAGGGCCTCCCTCACCCTGGGGTGTCAGGGGAACCGTGCCAGAACTCTCCCCGAGCAGCAGCTTCAGCACACGGCACGGCCTCTCCAGGTGGCCGGCCTGCTCACCCTTGCTCGTCCCAGCCACAGTGGTACCCTCGCCCAACAAGGTTACCACCTCCTGGGCCAGCAGACTGGTGTCCTGAGGGGCCGGTGCAGAGAGCAGCCTGCCTGGGAGGGGACGGCCCCCAGCCTGGGAGTGCAGAACAGCCTGGCCCTGAGGCCAGGGCTTACCCGTCAGTCCTGACGTTCCAGTCCCCATCGGAGCCCCTCCAGCCATGGGCCTGCCTGGGGCTCCGGGTCCTGATCCAGCCCACACCCGGATGCCACCCGGCCCTCTTGACGTCCAGCTCTGTGCCCACAGCCCATCTTGGTCCCGGCCTGGAGGGGACAGGGCCTCAGCTCCAGGGCTCTGAGCACAGGCACACAGGGCAGCAGGACCTAGCGTCTTCTGGGCACAGCCTATGGCGAGGCGGGGTGCGGGTCACGAAGAGCTGGAGGAGCGCCAGTGGGAGGGCCCGGGAAGGGGCAGGATGGGGGCCACAGGCTGGGGTCCTGCAGTCCTCTCCATGCCCACGTGGCTCTGGAGCCCCCTCACTCTGCGGGTCTGCGGGCACCCTTCTCCCTGGACGCCTAAGCAGGGCTGAGGGACCGTCCGGGGGAGCTGGGTGGGTGCCAGTTGGCCCTGCTCCTGAGGGTGACGCCCAGACTGGCTATGGGAAGAGGCTCGTGGCTGGTAATGGGGCAACAGGCTCCAAGGAGGCTGACTGCGCCCGTAGCTTCCTGCGGCAAGCCCTCTGCTTCCTTCCCAGGGGTGGAGGGCCAGGGCGTGGACCACTCACTTAGACCACCTGGCTAGGACCACCCATGCCCTCGGGGAGGGAGAGGGCTGTAGGGGCAGGTGAGCGTGGCAAAGGTGACCTCCCCCATCCCCACAGCCTTCACCCCCACGCCCCCCCCCAGACACGATGCCCCTGGACACCGCCTGTTGGGCTTGAGTGTGGGTCTGGGGTTTTCTGAGGGCTGGGGAAAGAAGAGGGGGTTGGTGTGGGAGCGGGTGGGCTTGCGAGTCAGCTGGGACCGGACTTCCAGCTAGACGCTGGCCTTGCCTGGGGTGGCCGTGAGGTAGGCCGCCTTGGGGAGCAGTGTCAGGAACCGTTGAGTATGGCCAGGGCGTGGTCCCAGGGCAACAGGTCTCAGCGCCCAGGGCCCGGCTCTGGGATGGTGGGGGCGTGGCCGCGGCGGGCGGACGGACGCGGGCTCAGGGCTCCTCTCTCTCTCCCCAAGGGCAGCGCAGGGAACCCCCAGCGCCCTGCCTGGTGTGCGGCTCTCTGCCGCCGGCCCGGCCCTGCAAGCGCTGCCGCTCCTTCTGCGCCTCGGTCCTGCAGGGCGCCTCCTTCGTGCCCCTGGACGGCGGGGGCACCGGGGCCGGGACCCCGTGACGCCAAGGACCTGCACACCGAGGACCAGGACGGGACAGACTAGCCTTAGAACGTGGCTAGTTTCTTTGGAAACTTCACATAATGAGAGTCCTTGCATACAGAGCTATTTTAGCGAAACTCTGCAACTTCAGCATGATATTTCTTCTGGAGCCCCCGCCCCAACCCGGGGCCAGCACCCCACATCCATACACCCATGTACCCCAAACTCACGCCCCATGTCCTCCCGCAGCACCCCCCCTCACCGGAGGAGGACGCCCCTTGTGGGCCGATGAGCATGAGAAACCCCCCCTCCAGAGCCCCTCCTTGCTAGCAGGCGCCCCTCCCAGGCTCGCAGCCCGAGGTCTTCCGCAAAGCACTCAGTCACTCATTCATTCAACGAAAGTCTCATTTGCACCCAAGTGTCTCCTTCCAACCTGGGGCTGAGTGAGGGTGTGGGAGGGGGGGCCTGGGTCAGAACCCTCAGAGTCAATCCCATTTGGGTTTCTGGGCCCTCTGGCCACCAGCGGGCCGCTCCGGCGGCAGAGAGCCAGGGAGGGGGAGCCCCTGCAAGCTCTCCGGGCTCCCAGCCCTCCAAGCCCACATGGAAGAGGAGGGGCTTGTGAGCAGTCGCTGTGGGCAGTTCTTTGTTGACCTCGGGAGGGTCCACAGCCCTCCCTTCCCAGACAAGTCCAGGGCCTGGAGGTGGGGAGGAACCTACCCCCACCCCCGGGCTGTTCCCCACCACGATGGCATGCGGCCACATCTGCTGGCCACTTCTGGTCACCCGTGCCTCTTGGCGCCGGTGTCACCTTCATGGTGGCAGGTGTCTCATCTGGCAGGTAGGCCTGTCCTGGGGGTGGCCACGGAGTGGGGACTCAGGGCCTCGGGGGCCACATGGCCTCCTTGCCCCAGGGAGAGCCTGTGCCCATGAGATCCCGTGGTACCGTGGTTCCCACCTGTCCCATGGTTACAAGCAGCTGTGTCCCGGCCTCAGAGCCTATGGAGCAAGGCCTGCATCTGGCCTGCATTGCCTGGGGCACAACGCTGTGTCCATGCAACGGGAGCCCCTTGGGGTGGCACACTTTCTTCTGACTCACCCCATCTGGCCGACCCAGGGGCTGAGTGTGCTGGAGGAGGGCTGGCCCAAGGACAGTGGGGGGGGGGCTTTCCTGGGGGAGGCCGGACCTGCAGGCCTGTGCTACTCAGCACAGTAGGCTCGCTCACTCCTGGGTATGGTGGCCTCCCGAGCGCTGGGGAGGTGGGGGCTGGAGCTCCACCCACCCCGGCCCTGCCTCACCAGTCATGTGAGACAGGGTGCCCGGAGCCCAGCAGTGCCCCTAGAAGTCCCAGCCCACTCACGCTGTACGCCAGGTGGGTTCAGGGCTGAGGCACTGGCCCAGGATGGAGGGAGACTGGGGGTGAGCTCTGGCGCCCAGGCCATGGCGGCAGGAGAGTGCAGACCATGGTTTGGGGCGATGTTGGGTGGCAGACCCTGTCCCATGGGGCAGAAGTTCCTTCAGGGCGCTCCCCGAGTTTGCTCCTGACTCGGGCCTGAGTCCCTGTCAGGGAGCACTTTGGCTGTGTCTGCACTGAGGGCTGCCCCCCAGGACCGGCCTCCCTGCAGTGCCCAGGCTGCGAATGATGCCACTCAGGGTCAGCTCCCTTCCAAACCTGAGGTGCCCTGTTGGGGTTCCAGGCAGATCCCCAGCCATGGGTCACTTTATGTGCCCCCCCCACCCCGCTCATGGGAGGGTGCCCTCCCAGGGCCAGAGCTGCTCACACCGGCCCTGCAGGTGCAGGAAGGAGACCAGACACAGGGACTCTGGGCCCCCTCAGGGAGGGAGGAGACAAAGGAGCTTCCAAGCTCCGTCTTCCAAGTCTGCTGCCCTGCACCATGCCGCTGAGACCGGAGCAGCCAGGGCCGGGAGCTGCTGCCTACACACGCGCAAGCACAGAAGGAATCAAACTCGAGGAAAGTGCGGAGTGATTCCCAAGCAGAAGTTGGGCCGCGGGTGTTGCCCTCTGGGGTGAGGAATAGCAGCGTCAGGGTTAAGCATCTCAGACCCAGAGGGGTGATGGGCACAGGCCCCAGGCCCTGCTCCAGAAGAGGGTTCTCCTGTGGGCTCAGGGCTGGGGCCAGCCCTTGCCAGGTGCAGGCACCTGGAAAGGCTCCCACCCCTCTGCTAGCCCACCTGGACTGAACAACTAGGGCCACTGGCCACCCTCCGTCCCGCACCATCATGACAACTGCCTGAGACACGGGGGAGCCTTGGGGCATATGGGACAGCTCCCTGACCCCACAGGCCCACAGCCAGCCCTGCTCCGGCGTCTAGCCCCCTGGGGAACCTGGTTACCTGGAACCCCAAAGACTTAAGGTTCCAGATGCTTCCTTTGGCATCCTAGAAACTTTGTGGGCAACTGGCCAGAGTCTGAAGGCCCCATTGCCTGAGCCAGGACCTGGCAGGAAGTTATGGGGTTGTGGTTACCGCCAACCCGCTTGGGCTTTTTTCCATCAGGATGGGGAGTGTCTGCCTCGGGGAGGAGACTCAATCGAGACTCTCCCACTTGTCTCTGGGGCTGGAGCTGCAGGCTGGGAGGCAAGGAGCCACTCCTCGGGCCGTCCTGCAACCTCCCCCCATGCACGCGGGCCGGATGCTGGCTGGGCGAGCAGTGGTGCTGCTCTCCCTGGCCTGGAGCGCGCACCGCAGCTTGGCCATCCCCCAGATTGCAGAATGCGGCCTCTCCTGTTCGCAGGTGAGCTCCTGCCTCTTCCTTGACCCCCATCCGGTGATCAGGGGGCCTTTCCCGCTCTCATGTGAGCCTCCGAGCCTTCCTAGGGTCTCATCTTGAGGGGGCCCTGGCTCCTTCACAGGGGGGTGCCGGCCTGGCGCCTGGCACAGAACGAAGGGCGATAGGCAGTGGCTGACGGGACGTGGGGGCCTGGGGACCCCTGGGAGGCATGGGGCTGGCCCTGCAGTTCTGCTCGAGGGCCTGTTGGCCCAGAGCCCCGGTGGGAGGGGCCCGCTGGTGTGCCCTCACCTGGTCCCTCTCCCTGAAGCCCCTCGTGGCTTCTTGGCTTCGGGGAGCCCTGTTTCATCATCCGAGGTGCCGGGCTTGTGTGGACGTCCCGCTAAGGGAAGGCTGCAGGAATGTGCTAATCCAGGACAGGAGGGAGCCGCAGGGCAAGCCGGTGCTGGGAAACGGTGGCCTCCCGGGACTTCTCACCGCAGGGCGGACTGACTCAGCCTCACCCGAGGGAGGCGTCCGGGAGCACCTGCCACGGGTGCCTGTGTCCCTGGAGACTGGTCCAGGCACGGTGGGGGCACAACCAGAAGGCATCCCGGGCTCAGCGGAACGCAAGGACAAGGGCTCAGAAAGACCATGGAGAGCACAGGGCGGAGGCACTGGCGCACCGTGGCCTCGGAGACTGGTGTTCTAGCTGGTACAGGGCGCGAGCAGACAACGTGTAGGTGCTGGTGGAAGCTGTGGGTGCAGAGGAAACGGCTGGGTCCAGGTGGGGGGGGTGACCCGGGCCCCCCACGGTGAAGGTGGATAATGGGAGGGGGCGGCTTTGTGTGCACTTTGCCGGGGGAGTTCGAGCCATTGGGGATCCTGGTGGACAAGGAAGAATCAAAGTGGACCCTAGAATGTGACTGTAACCCTGGGCTGCTGGAGAGGGCTCCTGAGGTGGGAGGCCTGGTGGCGGGGGGGTGGGGAGCAGGTTCTGGGGGGGCAACTTGGTTTCAAAACGTGGGGTTTGAGAAGCCCATCAGACGTGAGAGCTGACGTGAGTGGGATCAGGAAGAGCCACCAGCAGGGGTCCCGCACTGGGCCGGGCTGGGCTAGGACTCAGCCCCCCAGACCCAGAGGCTGTGAGGAGAAAGAATTCCCAAGGGAAAGGGAGGAGAGGTGAGGGGAGAGGGGTGCTGGAGGCCGCAGGGCAAGTGCAGAGGGAGGGGGGCTCACGGCCCTGCTGCTGCTGACCCCACAGGGACGGCCAACCAGACACCATTCCCCACTCGAGAGGGAGCTTCCGCCTGGTGCCCTGCTGGGGGAAGGGCTGGGAGGGGAGCAGGGGCACCTGGGGTGGGGGAGGGGCGCCGGAGGACTTGCCTGGAGGGGACTGCAGGGGGGAGGAGGCAGGCAGGGAGCTGGTGGGGACCGCCACTGGAGCTAGAGAAGCCATGGAGGACGGACAGCCTCTGGCGATCCCCCAGTGCCTTCACAGAGACCCCTCCTGCCCACAAGTACCCAAGACTGTTCTGGCCTTGGCAAGTCTTCAGTGACACATCGTCCTCATGGAACCAACTGGGGGAGCTGAGGGGACAGGAACAGAGGGCCACCGTGCAAACGCTGCCTGGGGGGGGCAGGGGCCTTGGGTGGTGAATGGGGCCATCAGGAGGCCCTGCCCCACGGTTTGGGGGGTCCCAGCCTCCTGGGACCAGCTCCAGGGACCAGCGGGGAGCCAAGTGGATCAGGAGCCCACGCAGGTCCTTTCCTCTAGCCCCAGCTGAGGCGGGGGTGGGCAGGGCAGCTCGGGGTGGGGCCGGGGGAGGGAACACAGGTCCCTCCCTAAAGACATGCTCCTGGGGTGGGGTGGGGGTCCCTCCCCACAGACAGCCCCAAGCCTGGCACGGAAAGCCCCGAGAAACCCAATGGAAAATCCCAGGGAGGTGGGGGTGTGGCCACCTCTCGACTGGGCAGCTCCGGGCCCCCAGGGCGTGCAGCCAGCCCTCTCCCATGCCCTTCCCCAGCTCCTGGTACGCCAGGGACCCTGGGCCACGTTGCCCACAGGTGCTTTCTGGCCTGACCTTTGTCTCTGCTGGTCCCTCTGCCTGTGTCCCAGAGAGGAGAGGGTCTGGGCACTGAAGGGGCACCCACCAGACCAGAGCCACCAGCCCTCCACTAGACACCATGTTCCACAACTCCGGGGCTGTGGGGGCTCCAGGCACAGGTACAAAGGGCAGTCCCTGCTGTCCAGGCCACACGGAGGCCCTCGGCCTTGGGGCAATGAGCAGGGCCCCTCTCTGCCTTCGAACTCTGGGACTTGGGAAGTAGGTTCAGGCCACAGGATAGTGGATGCCCAGCGGGAATTCCAAGCATGGGAGGTGGAGGGAGGCAGGGACCTCCCCAGCACAGCCTGGCTCATGCGCTCAGTCAGGGCTGCTCTGCAGGGTCGGTCTCTGGGCTCGCTGGAATGGCCTGTCCCCTCCTGCCCGCGCACCCCTGGGCTGCCGGGCTCCCAGGACGCGCAGTCGCATGGTGGAGAGGGTGAGGCTGTCCAGGTGGGCTCAGCCCTTCCATCAGAGCAATGTGAAACGGAAAACAGACGTTGAGAACAGACACGGAAAACAGGTGCAAAACTGGGAGAAGTCCCAACCGTGCGGGGTTCAGCGGTGCCCCAGCAGCCCGGGTCCCTAGTTTGTACAAACGCATGGTCAGTCCGCACCATACTACGGCTGTGGGGAAGCCCTCGGGACTATCTCCATGCCTCTCCTCTACGTCCCACACCGATCCGAAACATGAGCGTGTTTAGAAAGGGGTTGGAGCGGGGATGGAACCGCAGATCCAAGGACAGGAGAGGGCCGGCTTGGATCCTCCGTTCCCACCTGGGTGCCACCGGAGTGTCCCCTCTGCTCAGGGACACACACACACACACACACACACCCGGCTGTGTTCTCCTCCGGAAGGGGAGCAGAGGGCGGACATCGCTGTTCCTCCTTGGCGCCCTGTGGTGGCGCTGGGGAATAGGGGCTCCCCCGCACAGCCTGGTGCCCCAGGGACCTGGACCCCCTGCCCCCTGGGCTCCCGGAGCAGCACCCCGACCTCAGTCTCCCCGAATTTGGCTGTGGAGCCCTACGGCACACCCACCAAAGTGAGGCCTGCAGGCTGGTGGTCCAGCCACCTCCCCCCTCCCCTGGCCCCATCGGAACCTGGTCCCCAGTCCTGCCATGCCCTCACCTCCTCCACAAGGGTTCCCTTGAACACACCTGCAGATTTGCCACCCACGCCACCCTGGGGCCTCTGATACCCCTTCCCCATCCCTTGTCTGCAAAGTGCAACTTCCTGACCTTCCGGACTGTGTCTCAGAATGCGGCTCCTCCAAGACAGAGCTTTCCCCACTTCTTTCATTCGAGAACCCCAGCACCTAGTCAGTACCTAGCAGGTGCTCAGCCAGTGTCCCCCTAAAGAATGAATGGGTGGGCCTGTGCCAGCAGCAGGAACTGGGAATGTTAGGGACACGGGGATCCCCGGTCCGCGGGGTCCAGGTCACACCGTCTACTGAATGACCGCTGTCTGCCGGGCTTTGGGCTGGACTCTTGGCACCCCTCACCCCTACTGCCAGTCCCTTCCGGAGAGTCAAGGGCCGTGTGACTCTCCTAGCTGTAGGGGCTGGTCCAGGAGGGCACATGGAAAGTGGCCAGGCTGACCGCTCACCCTGTCTTATTGTTCTGTCCCCAGGGCTTCGCCTGCAAGAGCCGAGTGAACCGTGAGTACATCTCAGGCAGAGGGGGACAGTCTGCCTTTCCCGTCCTCATACAGCCTGGCCACCAGGGTCACCCTGTCTTCCTTGCCACTCTACTGGCCTCCCCCTGCCTGCCTCGCAGGACAGAGTGTCCCCCAGATGTCGCTGTCCAGCAGCTGGTGAACACGGACAAGGCCCCCAGTTCACGCCCAGCTGTGCACCTGCCGCACAGAAGCCCGGTGTTCCTGCTTCACCGGAGGACGCCTCCTTTTGCAAAGTGCCCCTGCCGGCCATACAGGGAAAGCCCCACTTCCCCTTGTCAGCTTCTGTGTTTTCTCCGACGCAAAATGACGCCTATTAACTTCACAGTCTTCATTGTGTTCCGCGGCAGCGGCGGCTGCTGCGTGACCTGGCCGGGACGCGGGTGTGGGCTCCTGCCTGAGTGTCCCCGGGGAGTGCTCCGGGCCTCAGAGAGCTCCGCTCCCTCCCGGAGGGTCCCTTGGGGCTCCCAAGGCCATTCGGAACTTTGCCACTTGGATGTGATCCCATTTACCAGTCTCCTCTTTAAGGCGTTTTGTGGATTTGGGGGTGTTTTAAGAAATTCTTCCCCATCCCGAGGAACGTCCGCTGCCTTCCTGTACTTGCGCAGGTTTTAACCTTTTGTTTCCATTCAGCTCTTTAGCTCGCTAGGGTTTCTTTCCCCACGCGGCGAGAGGTAGGGACGCGGCCCTGGCGCTTTGCTGCCTGGGGGCCCGCCTGGGCCGCGCCACGGTCGGCTCCGCGCGGCTCCGCTCTTCCAGCCGCGGGGCGGCTCCCTGACCCGCGCGGCCGCCGCCGGCCGCCCCTTCCCGCCGCTGCCGCGAGCCCCGCCGGCTCCTTCCTGTCCCTGCGCCGCGGCGCCCCCGCCCCTGAGCCCGCAGGTGCCGGCGGAGCGGCGGGAGGGCGGCCCCCCGCTGCGGCCCGTTCCCGCGGCCTCGCCTGCGGCGGCGCCCCGGAGCGGCGGGCCCCAGCCGGGGTGAGAGCCCGCTGGGGGGCGCCCCGAGCCCCGGAGCCCCGGGCCCGCGGCGGGAGGGGAGCGTCGGCGCCGGCTGGGCTCCGGCCGCACCGCGGGGAGCCGAGGGACGGTCCAGACGCAGCAGCGCGAGGACAACTGAGGCACCGGGCACGTGGACGGGGCGGAGCGCGCGACGAGCACCGGCCCCGCGGCCCGCTCCGCGGGCTCCGGGGCTCGGGGCGCCCCCCAGCGGGCTCTCCCCCCGGCTGGGGCCCGCCGCTCCGGGGCGCCGCCGCAGGCGAGGCCG
>NW_022631078.1:664255-815664 GCF_010015895.1 Lontra canadensis
GGGCCGCGGAGGCGGCGGGGGGGGGCGCCGTGGGGCCGCGGAGGCGGGGGGGGGGGGGGCGCCGGTCACCCGAACCCACCCGTCGTTTCCACGTGGCTTTCAGCACCCGGGCGACGCGGGTCGACAAGCCCGAAAGCCTCCGAAGTGAGGCGACGACTCGCGGGGTTAGAAATACGGGAAAACCAGCTCAGAAAGGAAGACGGCGCTCGACGGCCCCGGAGGGAGCAGACCGAGTATTACACATCCAGGAGAAATTCAAGCAAAAAGGAGGACGCTTTTAAAAAGAAAGAAGATACGAAGAAACAGATTAAAACGATGTGTGAGTAACTGGTGAGTGTTGCGGACAGGGCCAGGACGTCCACAGCACACGTGCTGAAGGAGAAAAACCCAGGGGACAGGAAAAATACCAGGAGCTACAGTTCTCAGGAGATCAAAATTTTTTTTCTTCGTACTGGGTATTATCAGAGCAAACCAAAAGTATGGATCCCGAATACCAAACACCAAAACATATTGTGGTAAAATGACCGGGTTTCAAAGGCAAAGAGAAAAGTCTTTAGGGCAGGTAGCAAAGCGAGCGGACAACTCAGACGGTAGGAGCCTCCCCAGGCCAGGCTGCGGTGGTGGACACCATTTCCCGCGGGAGGACCCAGGCAGGGCTCCCGTGCGCAGTGGCTGACGCTCAGTCTGGGCCAGAGAATGGGCCGGGAGAACCGGGACATCTGGGACCAGAGAGCACAGACGCTCTCAAAGCCACGGTACATGAGGCGGGCGGGCTCGTCAGAGGAGCGAGCGACTCTTGATCTCGGGGTTGTGGGGTCCAGCCCTGCGCTGGGTGTAGAGATTACTTAAAAATAAAACCTTAAAAAAAAAGTATTTGGAACTGACCTAAAGAAGCTCCCATTAGCCAAGAGGATATCATTTGACCTTAAAAAAAAAAAAAAAAAAGACTTGCAGTAAGTTGCAGCCCATCTCCTGAGGATGACAGGGAACCCGCTCGTCATCCTCAAAACTGGGATCAAGCCTTGTTCCTGCGAACGCCACCTGGGAGTAAGTGTTCCAGCTCATAAGGGAAACCAAACGGTAGAAAAACCATTGTGCATCCCCCACTGGTGTGAGTGCTGGTGACAGCGAGCATCAAAGCAGGTGGAGGTCCAGACACAGCATCACAACACGTCCCCCTGCCAACCAAGGGCACTTGACACCAGCGCTGGTCCTGCCAAAGGACTAGATCCTGAGCACAATAGGGCCTCCGGGTCCTGCTGCCGATCAGCCAGAAATACAGGGTGTGAAGACGGGTGCCGAGCTGCATTCCGAGGACGCCTGGCAGGCCACGGAGCCCGATTCTGCAAGGAGGAGCAGAGGTGAGGACGGCGGCAGACCAGGTAATCCAAGTCTGGAAAATGGCAAGCCTCAAGGTTAGTGCGGAAGAGGCTCATCTGGACGATGAAACCACAAGGAATGAAAGAAGTCGTTACTGGAGAAGTCAGCCTGCTGGGTCTGTGGCGAGCAAAGGGGCTTGGACTAGCTGGGGACCCGCTGGCTGGGGATAGGGCTGTCTGCTCCATAATAATTCACAAAGCCATGTTTTTTGGGTGAGCTTTTCAGTATCTAAGTTTCATTTTTACACTAGAAAGCTTTTCAAAAGGGTTTTAGCATTTTGTATGCCTTCACTTCTTCAATATGAACTTCTGATTGTCAAGTTTACTGAGAATTTCAGGAGGCATTTCCCAACGCAGGTCTTGTTTTAAGATTACTTATTTTGGGGGGAGAGAGAGGGCATGTGCGAGCATGGGAGGGGGCGCAGAGGAAGAGAATGCCAGGCAGACTCCCAGCTGAGGGCAGAGCCCATCATGGGGCTTGATCCCAGGACCCTGAGGTCTGGACCGGAGCTGAAATCGAGAGTCAGACGCTCAAGTGACTGAGCCCCCAGATGCCCCCCGTTTAAAAAAAAAAGGATTTACTTATTTATTTTGGAGAGAGCCAATGTGTGTATTTTTTAATATCACCAAGCAATTAACTCAGTTCTAAGTTACCTAGATGACCAGTTTAGCCTCCTAGTGCACAGATTACGGGTTTTGTCCCACAAGACTGCCCCCCAACTTCCAACACCGGCAACAAGTCTGGGGTGTCCCCTCTGCCTCTGACCAACTGGCTATGAGTCAGAGGCTCCCACGACCCCGCCCTCAGTCCACTTTCTTTGCTCGATGGGCTCACAGAACTCAGAGCATCATTTTACTTGCTAGGTAACCAGTTTTTTATAAAACGATATAATTTAAGAAAAACCAGGTAGAAGGGACGCAGGAGGGCACAGAGACCCCCATGCCTCCTGGGGCTGCCACTCTCCCAGCTCCATGTCCTCACAAACCCGAAAGTGCTCCAAACCCTGTCCTTTAGAGTTTTTATGGAGGCTTATATGGAAGGTTTTACATAGGCACGACTGATAAATTTGCCAGCCACTGGTGGTTGACAAGACCTCCGGAACCTCTCTCCTCAGCAGAGGTCATCATGTGGTTGATTTCCCTGGCAACCAGCCCCCACCCTTGGGGCTTTCCAAAACTTACCTCGTTAAGATGAACTTAGTTGCGGTTGAACGTGGTTTGTTATGAACAACAAAAGACGCCCTCCCGGCTCTTAGCTTTCAGAAAATTCCAAGGGTTTTAGGATTCTTGCACCAGATAATGGGCACAGAGAATATTTCTTATATAAGTTACAATATCACACATTTTGATCTGACTGGCATTGACTACAGCCATTGACTTGAGACAGAAATGACCTCAGAGTTGAGTGTTCCAACCATGAACATGGTATGCCTTTCCAACGATGTAGGTCTTCCTCAAAGCTTGTACTACGTTCTTCAGAGGCTGAAGGATAGTGTGAAAGGTTTCTTTATTTTATTATATTTTCTGATTGGTTTTGCTGGTGTATAGCAGCTGCTTTTGTATATTGATCTTGTACCCAACACATTTGTTAAAAATTCTTTGTTATTTCTGATAGATTTCCCATTGAGTCTCTTAAGATTTTGTATATAGATAATCACGTATTCTGTAAATGATGACAGTTTATAAACCTGTGTGTGTTTCTGGTCTTACAGACCTGGCTCCAGTCACCAGGACAATGTGGAATGGGGAGCCTTATTTTAGTTCTGGTATTCACGGGATTGACTCCCAAGGCTCACCTGACGTTATCAGGCTAATGAGGCCTTTGAAGAAGATGACTTCTATCTAGACAAGGAGGTGCCTTTCTTTTCCCAGTTTTTTAAACATTCTTTATCATGAATAGGAAGTGAACCTTATGAAAACTGTATGCATCTGTGAAAATAATCATGCAGTTTTCCTCCTTTAATCTTTCAATGAGATAAATTGTACTGATAGATGTTCTAACTTTGACCACACGTGGAGTCTGGAAACAAATTCCATCCAGTCATGTTTAATATATTATTAAACCAAATTGCTACAGTTTTATGTAGGTTTTACAACTATATTCATACGGGAGACTGGCCTACACTTCACTTTTTTTCATGAGCCTTTGCAAAGCTAGCCAGCAGTCCTGTCTGTTCTCTTTCCCTTCCTCGGGGTCATCTTGGCCATTTTACTTCGTTCACATTTCTGAATGTCTCTGCTGTATTTTCCATCTCTTTGTCCCCCTGCGGCCTTCGGGGTCATTTGCTGGGACCTTCTGCTTCACTAATTCTCTCTTTGGTGAGGTCCAGGCTGTTCTGGAAGCCACTTGTTCCATTTTTAATTTCTGTTTCTGTGGGTTTCGTTTCTAGAAACTCTTTTTTTTGCGAATGTGCTTGGTCCGTCTTTGTAGTTTCTGTTTCCCACCACGCATACTTCCGAGCTTGTCCTAGGGTGGCTGGTCTACAGTCACATCTCGTGCGCCTGTCCGCGGAAGACTCCATGGGGCTCTCATTTCTGCCAGGTTTCCCTCTCGGTGCTTTGTTTTCTGGCATATCTGTTCATCTTTAAATATGCCTGCTCAGTGCCCTCAAGAAATGACTTGTGAGGTTCCCCAGGGCCTAGGATGATGGAGGTTCCCCTGGATCAGATTCCCCCTTGTTTCCGAGTGGTACCCAGAGATGATGTATGACTGTCAGGACCATTTCCCTTTAAAAAGCAGATTGAGGTCCCTTGGCCCTTCCTAGAGATGTGAACCAGGGCTGGACACCAGCACCCAGACCCACTGAAGGCCGTGGGAAGCTCTCTGTTCCTCCCTGCACTCAGAGTGGCCACACCACAGGGCCCAGGGTTGGGGGGCTCCCCATTGGCCCCCAACCCAGGGTGATAGTGGGACAGCTCCATGATGTTGCCAGCAGACGTGGCTTCCTGTGCGTCCCTCTGCCGTTTCTCAGGCTTTGACCTGATGATGCTGATTCTTTCAGCAGCTTTCCCAAATTTTCTTGAAACCTTTTCTATGCCTGACTTTCCTCCAGCATTGTTAGCTGTTTTCAGCTAGAGAGTTGGCCTGGACAGCCTAGTCTGGCATATTATGGGAAACGAAACCCCCAGCTTGTTTTTGAACACAGAGAACTCTTTCTTTTTCCTCCTTTTCTTTTGTCAGGAGGAATTTAAATTCACCACCACATTTCGCCAACCCCTGAGTTCACTGTTCCCTTTTGGAACCCTCTTCTTCTTTCGAGTTCCTGTTTCTCCTCTTCAGAGTACATCTGTTAGGCCTTCATAAAGTACGGCTCTGCGGCAGCTTTTCAAGTCTTTGAAAAGATCGAATATATTTACTTCTCCCGCAGGGAGACTCCCACGAGGCTTCATAACAAATTTTGGGTTCACAGTGATTTCCATGGAGGGACAACAACTTGTTTGCCCCGTTTTGCACCACAGATAACGTGGCATGCTTGTATCTCTTCTCTCTCCTCTCCTCTCCTCTCCTCTGTATACTCCCCGTTTTGTCAGCTAGTCTGGAATAGGAGCGGTTCTCACGCATTTATTCTACAACAGGCATCTTCCCTCTCTGCAGTCACTACGCTCTGTGCTCCCCATGAGCCCTTCTCTGCCATGGCTCTACTTTTTTTTTTTTTTAAATTCTGGTTTTTGTCCTTTTCTTGGTTGGCTGGAGTAGATCTGCTTCCCCCCACCCTCAGAAAAGGTCAAGAGATGTGGGTTTCTCATTCCTTGCAGAGAGAAGACATTTTCACACACATGAGGCACCCATGGGTGGGAAGAGGGCTCTGCCTTCCCTTGGGAATGCCGCGTAAGGCTCTCCGGTGCTCCCCGGGGCAAGGGAACCCCAGGCTGGGGACAGAACTCTCCCCGCCCAGCCCACATCACCTGGCTGGCCACTCGGCTTCACCATGGAGTCTGCGGACAGCTGGCGGGCTGGCCGCCGCCTCTGGCTCAGAGGAGTCCATCAGACCCCACCACTGCTTGCATCATCTCCAAGACATTGGGGGCCAAGGACACACAGGGCAGGGGCCATGCCAGGTGCAGACAATTGCTTGGAACTTAGACTGGTGCGGGAGGAGTGATCACGGACACTGCTCAGAACCGCCCACTCGTGGGGATCAGGAAAGGCAGCTCAACTCTTCCTTCTTTGTTTAACATCCATCAGTTTGGGAGAAGGAGGTGGCGGGAGCCTGCGACCTCCTTGCCCGTCCTGGTCTGACCCCTCAGGACATGATGAGGAGAAGCCTGTGGGGTATGAAGACAGCTGTGCTCTGTGTGCCTAAGGCTTTAAAAAAATTGTTTTTATTATTTTTCCCACTTATGATCTTCTATAAACTTAAACCAAGTCGGGAGAAACCCCCTCTTATGGGGCCAAGCTCAGTATGACATCTCACCTGTTCTGGGGAGGAGTTTAGAAACTCACTGCCTTCTTACACACATAGATGGGCAGGAAGGAGGGAATTACCTTTATAGCATAATTTTTTAAAGATTTATTTTACTGGGGTGCCTGGGTGGCACCATCAGTTAAATATCTGCCTTCAGCTCAGGTCATGATCCCAGGGTCCTGGGATTGAGTCCTGTATTGGGTTCCCTGTTTGGGGGGCAGAGTGGGGGTGGTGGGCGGGAAACCTGCTTCTCCCTCACTTCCCTGCTTGTGTTCTCTCTCACTCTTCCTCTCTCTCAAATAAAAAAATAAATAAATAAATTTTTTTTTTTTAAAAGATTTATTTTATCTATTTGGGAGAGAGAAAGCATGAGCAGGGGCGCAGAGGGGCAGAGGAAGAGGGAGAACCTCAGGCAGAGACCATGAGGAGCCTGATGTGGGGCTCGACTCCAGGATCTTGAGATCCTGGCCTGAGCCGAAGGCAGACAGACGCTAAATGACTGTTTAGCACCTCAGAGTGCATTAGATTTTTATAGAGACAACTATGTCATCTGCGAATGAAGACGGCTTTACTTCTTTCCAAACTGAAAAGGAAGTTTATTTTCTTGCCTTATTGCACTGACTACAATCTCTAATGCAACACTGAACAGAAGTGAGCAGAGCGGTGCTGCTGGTCTCCTTCCTGATCTTAAGGGAAAACGGTCCTTTCACTGGCAAACACGGCAGTAACCATAGGTTCCCCATAGATGGCCTTTAACAGGTTGAGAACGTTCTTTACATTCCTTGTTTGCTGAGGTTTTTTTTAGGAATAGATATTGGATTTTGTAAAATAATTTTGCTGTTGAAATGATCGTATGTGTTTTTCAAAATTTGTTAACATAGTTAATTGTAGTGATTCTTCCTTTCCTTTCCTTTTTTTTTTTTTTTTTTTTTGGTAGGCAGCAAAGCAAAGTTTATTGCATGATAACACAAAGCTCCCGAAGAAGGAGGGGCCCCGAGAGGCCTGCCCTATAGTGATGGATTTTCCAACATCAAATCCGTCTTGTATTGCAAGGGTGAACTGCACTTGGTAATCATGTGTTATCTTTTTCCATGTTGTTGGATTCCCTTGACTGAAATTTTGTTTAGAGGTTCTACTCTGTGGCCATGAGCTTTCTGCAGTTTTCTCTTTTTGTAGTGTTTTTGTCAGGTTTTGATATCAGAGAATGGGTTCCACACTATTCCTGCTGCATCGGTTTTCTGGAAGGATCCGTGTAGAACTGGTAGTATTTCTTTCTTAAACATATGCTTTCATTGACTTTCTCTACTGTTCTTCTGTCTCCTATTTCATTGGTTTCCACTATGATCTTATTTTATTTCTTCTGATTACTTCAGGTTTCGTTACTCTTTCTTCTCGGTTTGAGATATAGTTGATGTGTAATTTAGCACTAGTTTAAGGGCGTGCATTTACTCTAGTTTCTTAAGGTGGAAGCTGATGTCACTAATGTGAGATTTTTTTTTTCTAATTTGGAATTAAGTGCTACAAATCCCCCCCAATAATGTTTTGGCAGCATCCAAATATTTTTATATGTTGTGTTTTCATTTTCATTCTGTTCAAAATAATTTCTAATTTCCCTTTTCATATCTTCTTTGGCCGAAAGTTATTTAAAAGTGTATTGTTCAGTTTCCAAATATTGGGAGGTTTTCCAGAAATATTTTATTTTAGTTTTTTAGAGACTTATTTATGTATTTTAGAGGAAGAGAGAGCGAGAGAGAACGAGTGGGAGGGGCAGAGGGAGAGAGATCCACACTAAGATCACAACCTGAGCTGAAACCAATAGTGAGATGCTCAGCTGACTGAGCCCCCCAGGCGCCCCCAGAACTATGTTATTAATGACTGATTTAATTCCATTTTGATCAGAGAAGATAGTTTGTTTGATCTGAATTCTTTTCAATGTACTGAGACTATTTTATGGACCACACAGTCTATCTAGATCAACATTCCGTGTGCACTGGAACCACATGCAGACCCCACCAATGTTGGGCGGGTGCCGTAAATGCCGGGGAAGCTGAGTGGGTTGGTTATGTCATACGAGGCCACCATATTCCTTCCGGTTTTCTGCCCACTTGTTAGGTCAAGTGTAGAAGGAAGACTGTTGAAACCCAACTAAGACTGTGGGCTTGTCTGTTCGACCTTGTCGTTTAACCTGTTTTGTCTCCCTGTGAAACTCTGACATTAAGTGCATCGTATCATTTGTGACTGCTGTGTCCTCCCAAGGAATTGCTCCCTCTGTCGCTCTGAAAGGAGTGTCCTTCTCTCTTGTAATATTCTTTGCCAGGAAAGCCATGCCGTCTGGTCACAACCCGTCTATCTTTCTTTCGATCAGCTCTGGCAGCCTGTGTCTTCGCGCTGGTGTCCTCCTCCGTGAAGTGCATCTCTTACAACAGCCTGCCTTGGTCTGGGTTGGGCTTGCAGCCTGAACGTCTTTGCCTGACTACGGCATCAAACATTTGCAAAGAGTGTGACTACAGAGGCGGTCAAGGCCAGGGGGACCGCGTTCCTGTTCCCTTGTTCCTTATCATCTTTGTTCGCTTTTTCTTCTTCTGCCGTCTTTCGGGTTAATTATGTCTGTGTGTGTGTGTGGTTTCATTTTTTCTCCTCAGTTGACTTAATAGTTCAAACTCTTTGGTCATTTTGGTGTTTTTTTGCTTTCTGTTTGGTTTTCGGTGTTTCTAACGTACATCTTTACGCATTGTACTCTACCTTCAGGACTCGGTGCCTCACGGCACAAACAGCCGTGGCTGCAGTAGGGCAGCCCCACCTTGGCCATCCATCTGGTGTGTCAGATTTACTGATTTACTTGGGCGGGGGAGACGAGTGGGGGCAGGGCCAGAGGGAGCATCCCGAGCAGATTCCCCGCTGAGTGTGGAGCCTGATGCAGGGGTCAATCCTGTGACCCCAAGACCCGGAGATCATGATCTGAGTGGAAACTGGGAGTTGGAGGCTTAACCGGCTGTGTCCCCAGGTGCCCCTCCCCCCACACCAGGTGTTTGTGGGGTTGTGGTCACATGTTTCCCTTTCCCGCGTGTTCTAGACTCCCAGTGCATTACTATTATTATTCCGTGTAAACAGTCAATCCTCCTTTAAATGGACTTAAATAATGAAGAAATAGATCGTGTATCTACATGGTTATCATTTCTGGTGCTCCATTTGGTACCATTTTCCTATTTTCCTTCCTACCCAAGGGTCTGTCTAACTTTTTTTGGTGGTGGGTCTTCTGATGAGGAGTCCTCTCGGCTTCTGTGTGCTCCAGGAGTCTTTATGCACGCTTCGTCCGCAGACAGCTCCTGTGGGCAGGCCGGCCTGCAGCATTCTGGGGCCTCTTCTGCCCTCTCCCACAAGACACCCGCCGTTGTCCTGTCCTTTGTTCCTTCTACATAACATGTCTTTTTCCTCTGGTGGCTTCTGCGTTTTCCATCCGTCACTGGCTTCCAGCAAATGGATCCTGGTGCGTCTCGTAATTTCTCCGTCTTCCGTACGCTCAGCTCTCACCAGCTTCTTGGACCTGTGACTTCAGAGTTTTCAACAAGTCGGGGAGATACCGATGTTTTTCCTCATTCCCTGCATCCCTCTGGGGACTCTCTGCGCGCACTCGGTCCCTGGAGACGTCCTGCCAACGCGCCTCTTGTCATCCCATCGTCACCAGTATCTCTTTCCATTTTCTTTTGGGTGGTTTCAGTTGCTCCGTTGAGTTCCCCAATCTCCTTCTTCTAAATATCCAATCTGTTATTAATCCTATCTGATGTGTTTTTCATCTCGGACATTATATTTTTTCTGGAAGGTGGACCTGAGCTCGAGCTCCCTATCTAGTCTCCCACGTCTATGCACACCAGTCGGGACATTCGGAAACAGCGGCAGTCATTGCTTTGACGTCCTTGAGCTGGTTCTGGAACCTGAATCAGTCTTAGTGAATTGATTCTCCTCCTCATTATGGGTCGTATTTTCCTGATTCTTTGCATGGCTTGTAATTTTGAATTGTTAATTTTACCCTATTGTGTGCTGGACATAATGATTTACTCCTACAAATATCGTTGAGGCTCTCCTGAAAGACAGTTAAATTTCATGGCATTCAGTCTGAGGCTAATTACCCCCCACCAAGGCAAGACTCCTGCAAATGTGGGGCATACCCAGGGCCAGACCGCCCACAGGACTATCCCCAGCCCCGGGAGCGCAGGACGCGGTTCCCTCAGATCCTCTGGGCGGGTTCCTGCCTGCCCCGGCAGTTCCCCTCACGGGCGTGCGGACTTGTGCCCCGCAGGTGAACCTTCTCCCGCCTTCTTGTGCAGCCTTCTCTCCTGTCTCATGCTCTGTCCCGCAAACGTGGGCACTCGGGTCTGCCCAGGCTCTCTGCCCTTCTCCTTGACTCAGGGAGGGAACCACTTGGGCCCCTGCCTCCCCCACAGCCCAGTGTCACCTCAAGGACATCCCCGTCCTCCCTTTCCTCCTGCCGCGTCCTGAAACCCCTCTTCACGTCCTCTGTCTGGCTTTCTAGGCTGTGTCCTACAGGAGAGTCAGCCGGATCCCATGACTCCGCCTGGGCCGCAGTGGGGTCCACAGAGCTGGATTTCCTTTCCAAGAATATATTCGGGTCTTGTAACTCCTCACGTCCCGTGAGTCTCTCTCTGAAGCCATCGGAGTGAGCTCCACCCAGGGACGCGCTCCTTGCCATGTGCGTCCAGGCCCGGTGGGCAGGGCCACTGCATCCGGCAAAGACCTGGCTTTGGGGCACCCCGCCTTCTCCGTAGCCCACCTGCTCACAGGTCGCCAGAACAGGTCCCGGGGCAGAGACAGCCCGTGGCTGCAGGCTCCGGACAGACGGACTCTGCGCCTTCAGGGCCACGCCTCGGTCCCGGGCTGGGGCCTCTGGGGCGCCCCCTTCCTCCTCAGCCTCCCCGCAGAGGGGTCTTCCTCCGCTTCCCCTTCACTCACGGTGCAGTTCGGCGTGGTCTGACGGGTCCCCCCTCCTGTGCTGCCTGCCCGTCCCCCAGAGCTCCAGCCCCAACAGGTCCCCCTGGGAGCTCTGGGCGTCGCAGCTCCTAACCAGGACACGCGGGCCCACCTTGGGGTTACTTCCTTCCACCGTCCCGACACAGGGCCTGAACCCCATCTCTCCTGCCTGCAGACCACCCGCGCCCTTGGGTGCAGGAGGGCACCTGGGCTGCCAACTCGGAGGGCCACGGGCCTCCCCAGGGCTCCACGGCAATAACCCCTCTATCTTCCAAGTCCCCGGCTGCCAGCCAGGCCAAGTGAACGCCACCGCTCGGCGCAGCCCCCATGCCTGGAAGCGAGACCCCTGATCTGGGCTCCGACGACCTTGGGGTCATGACCCAGGTGCCCCACAGGACTTTAAAGAGAGGCCATGGGGCTTGCCAGCTTATCAGAAGGCGCCCGTGCTGGGCAGGTGGGGTCTGCTCCCCAGACTGGCCCCACTCCTGATGCCCGACAGACAGCTGGCTCCAGGCCGGGTCCTCTGTTCACTGGGGGCCATTCCCTTATTGCACTGGAGCAAGACAGCAAGGACCCCTCCCCAGACGTGCCGTCCCGGAGCGCCCTCCTCTGGCTGGGCCACCCACAAAGCCTTACCCAGGCCCTGGGGAGCCCCGCGGGGCACTCACCAGCCTTCTCTCCTCCCCAGGGAACATTTTTAACAGCTTCTGCCGGCCACCCCCCTCATCCGTGTCCCCATCGGTCCTGGAGGCCCTGACACTCTCCACTGCCATGAAGTGTGCCCCCAGTGACGGCTGTTCCCTGCTCCTGAGCGTGCGGGCGACCCTCGTGCTGCATGGTGAGAGGCAGTCTGGGGCCAGGGACCCCACTACCGGTACTTCACAGAGAGGAGGGGAGAAAAGAAGATTCCCTGCCTTGGTCTGACCCGCCTGCCCGGCCCCTCCCTCCACGCAGAGAGCCTGCGGGGCCTGGAGGCCTGCTCCATGAATCTGGACACCCAGGAGACTCAGTGTCAGAGCGTGCGGGTCTCCAGAGCCTCCCGCCACCGGCAGGTGGGGTGGCAGGTGAGGCCGGGACCTGACCCAGACCTACTGGCCCCACCCTAAGCTTTTGCCAGACAGGAGCAGCTGTCCCCTGGCTGCTCCTGGCTGCCCTCCCTTCTGGACTCCTGCTCCACCCAAGGCCCAAGGACTGGGGACCATTCTCCTGAGTTCCAGCTGTGCGAGGTGGAGCTGGCCAGGCCAGGGATGGGGCACTAGGGACCCCAGGCCCACCTGGCTCACACCTGTGCGTGCCCAGCTGCAGGTGCATTTTGATTGCTTCGAAGTGAGCGTGGCTCAGAGCCTCTACGTCACCCTGAGGACCGTCCCCCACTTCTGCGGGGTCCAGCTAGACCAGCAGTACCATGTGGAAGGTGGGAGCCCGTGGGGCTGGCCCGGGTACAGCTGCCACTGGCTTCTGGGGACAACTTGGGTGGGCCATCTGGGGCAGGGTCAGGGCCCCATGCCAGAGGGCTCGCAGCAAGCCCCTCTCACTTCATCCGGGGTCACGGGCTCCCTGGGAGAAGAGAGACTTCTGTAAGCACGTGGGCAGAGGCTCGGGTACAGCTGCTGGGAACAGGAGGCCTGGGCCCACCATTGCTGTGCCATTTGCAGACTGCAGAGACGAGGACGTGGGGAGGAACGTGCCTGTTTGCTTTGGTGAGGCCCCTTTCCCAGGGCGGACCGCCGCCCCGCAGACCCTGGGGAGGCCCCTGCAAGCCCTTCCAGGGCTGTCTCCCGCCTGCCCCATTGGGAAGTCATGATGGGTTCTCAGGTGGGCGACTCCCACATGCCTGGATCTAGCAAGGGTCCATCTCCTGGAGCCTCTCAGGACAGGTGGAGACCTTTGTCCAGTGACCGCTAGTCCCATCATGGCCCCCAACTGCCACCGTTTTACAGCTGGGAAGTTCTCCTACTGGGCGGACCGCAGCCGGAAGGTCATTCTGATCCAGGTGCCTGAGGCCCCCGGGGCCCCCGACTACTACGTGCGGCTCTGCCTGAAGTGGTTCACCTGCTACGATGTGGGTGTCCCCGTGCGGGTGAGCCCAGGCCCACAGCCCTGGAAAGGCCTCTGGCCCAGGCCACACCCCCACCCAAGTCCAGCCCAAGGACCTATCCTTGCGTCCCCCCTCCCACCCCGCCCCAGGCCCGCCTCCTTCCCACTACCCCCACCCCAGGCCTTCCCAGCCTCGCCCAGTCCCAGCTACTGGGGCCAACCCTCAAGCCCTCCACTCCACACAGGTGACAGTGAACCAGATGTCCCGCACCGTCTCTCTGCCCTACAGCCAGGAGCTGCCATGCCTGTGCCTCGAGGTCAGTGAGAGTGTGGCCTTCACTGCCTGGAGGAGACGGAGGGGCTGGGACTGAGCTGACCCCAGCCCCTCCCGCAGGGCTGGTTTGCGACCCCTGATGCCGTGCGGATGCAGGCCTGTCCCTTCGAAGATGGCAAGTGCCTTACGGTGTGAAGCAGGGGGTGGTGGGAGACGAGGCAGCGTGGGAAGAGGGCAGGTCGGGGGCTGCCCAGCTTGGTGGGGGTTGCGGCTTGCTTCAGCCTGGAGGGGGACACAGTGGGAATGAAGCGTGTGGACAGGCCCGTCCCCCCTCTTGAGCCTGCCGTGGATGGCACGTAGCCAAAGGTGAGTCCCGGCTGGCCTTTTCTGGGAGCAGAATCTGTGCGTAGGGGCGCCTGGGTGGCTCAGTGGGTTGAGCCGCTGCCTTCGGCTCGGGTCATGATCTCGGGGTCCTCGGATCGAGTCCCGCAGCGGGCTCTCTGCTCAGTGGGGAGCCTGCTCCCCCCCCCTGCCTGCCTCTCTGCCTACTTGTGATCTCTCTCTATCAAATAAATAAATAAAATCTTAAAAAAAAAAAAAGAATCTGTGCGTGGACACGTGTGTGCAAAAGGGAGTGGACGCCCGGGACACACGGACACCCGCGCCCCGGCCTGGCTCACGCGGAGGAAGCGGGGCTTCTGAGAGGGGCTGACGGGGGCGTGGGCGCAGAGGAGGGGTGCCCGCTCTGCGCTCTGCCCGGGGATGCCCCGCACAGGCCTTGGGACACACACGTGGGTTGGGGCTCCGCTGACTCGAGTCCTTGGGGGAGGGTCCCTGCAGAGACGGAGACCCTGTGGGATGCTATCCGCTACCACCCAGGGGACCGGGCACTGAGCTGGGAGCCTGCATGTCCCGTGAGTGGCCACGTGAGCCTGTGCTGGCGCCCGGGGCCAGGGGCCCTCTGCCACAACCTGGAGCACTCGGTCCGGCCGGCGCATGGCAGGGTGAGTACCCCCCCCACCCCGGCGGGGATGGGGGTGGGCGCAGAGGGCGGGGCCTGACCTGAGCGCCGCCCCCCGCCCTCCCCCGCAGGTGCAGTACCCGTCGGTGGACGCACAGCCCCGGCTCTGCCTGAAGGTGAGTGCACCAGGTCGCCCTGGGCACTGTCAGCACTTAGGGGGATGTAGCAAGGAGAGGTGGAGGGATCCCCGGCATTGGGGCTGGGGCATGCAGCCACACATGCTCCTGGACCCTGCCCAGCCTCCCGGGGACCCCTCTGAGCCCCATCCTGGTCTGACGCTGGAGCTAAGGGATTCTGGGGGAAGGAGGCCCAGTGGGTCCCAGCCCCCCGCCAGCCCCGCGCACACTGCGGGGACCTCAGGCCTCTCAAGTCCTCTCTGCAGTTCTCCACCAGCCGTGGCTCCTGGGTACGATGCCCTTTCCAAGAGGGACACTTCCAAGGTGAGCTCTCCAAGGGGCCGCAGGGCAGGGAGGCTGGCCTGGGGCCTTTGCTGTGTGGACACAGCAAATACCACTTTCTTCTGGGTTCCTCGGATGCCTCTGGGTCAGGCAAGTGGGATGACAGGGAGCTGGGTCCGTGGGAGGGAGGAGCGGAACTGGGGGGGTGCTGGGCCTCAACCCTCCGCCCCCACAGCCTGGAAGATGACCGTCCGGCCAGCCGCCTCTCAGGGCCACCTCCGGGTCACCTTCTTCTCGCCCAGTGCCGCCCATTTCCAGGTGCACCTGTGTCACCAAAGGAAGAAGTGGCCGCCTGCCTGCCGCCCAGGGCCCCGGACCACGACCCTTGCCCCAGCCTCAGTGAGCCGGGTGTGCAGGGGGTGGGCTCCTTCCTGGGGAAGGTGGCTGATCCGTTTCCTGTCTGCAAGGCCCTGAGTCAGCCCCTGGAGGCCACCCGGTGTGGAGGGGTGCTGGGCACTCCGCTCCGTGACACAGTCTTCCCCGCCACTGCCTGTGACTGACCTCTCTCCCACCCAGAGTGACTTCGTGACTGACCTTGCGGTGGCCTTTGTGGACATTCCCAGGGAAGAGGCTTGTGTCCCCAACACCTGCATCCAGGTGGGCGGAGTTGCCCCCCCAGTCCCCACTCACGTCCTGCAGTCCTAGCCCTGCTTCCCTGGCATCATGGCATCACAGAGCGGGGGACTCCACCATCCAGAGCTCCTCGGGGGGCTTGTCAGCCCAGCAGCCTCCCCGGGCCGGGGCCCTGGGGGCTGCAGTCAGGGTGCGGGAGAGGCCGAAGGCCATGCTGACTGAGCTGCCCCGCCCCCCAGGGCTGGAGGACTGACGTGACTTTCTCCGCCCCCCACCAGCTGTGTGACCTGCATTGCAGTGAGTTTCCCCTCAAGGGTCTCGGGCCCCAGGGCTGCGGGAGGCCGAGGGCTGGACCCCAGCCTCAGCTCTGGGCCCAGTCCCTGTCTCGCCCCTTCAGGGTGGTGGTGGTGAGCCCTGTACAGGACACTGGGCTTTGGTGGGGGACAGAGGGGCCACCTGCTTGGAAGTCAGGCCAGACTCCAACCCAGGCCAAGGCAGACCGACCCAGACCCACCCCTGACTTGGGGGGGCAAGGCCCACCCCCCTGCCATGAAGTCACCCTGGGTGTCCGTCACCCCCGACTAGGGCTCTGGTTCCAGCTATCCAGGAACTTACGATGTCCCTCAGCCTACCTTCTCTCGCCAAGCCCCTTCGGCCCAGACTCCTGGGACCTCGGGCTTCACAGGAGACAAAGCGAAGCATGGGGGTCCTGGGTGTGGCCCAGGAGAGTGGCCTATGCCTGGGGGTCCCGAGAAGGGCGACGGGATATAAGTGGGGAGCAGACATGGTCACATGCACATGCTAGAGCCCTCTGGCTGCTGAGGGGAGAGTGGACTGTGGGGGTCTCAGGGGCATGAGGGGGATGGGAGAGGGTGGGGCAAGCACCCACCCAACGCCCCCAGCCTGCCCAGGTCTCCAGGCTCTAGGGCTGCCCCAATCCTGCCCTCTGCCCCACCGGAAATGCCCTAGAGCCTGGGGAGCGCCTCTTAGACCTCCCCCAGAGGAGATTACCAGCCAAGTCTGGGTCCCAATTCCCCAGCAAAGGTCCCCTGTAGCAAATCACAGGCGGAGGGGTGATGGTCATCCCTGGGGCCTGTGTCTGGACTAGGGCTCCCCCACCCAGCAGCCAGATGACCTGAGAGCCGGCCCCAGCCAAGGCCAGAGCCTCCCTGCCGCGCTGGGCGGGTCCCATAATCCCAGGGACAGGCCCGAGAGCGGAGGGGTGGGTCCGTCTCAAGTGGGAGTGCATCCTGCTTTTGGGGTCCCTGAAGATGGGCCGTTGGCCTGCTGCCACGCGCAGACTCTCTGGGATGGAGAGCATTTGGGGCCTGTGGTTCCCTCTCTTTCCCCCTGCCACAGGGGCGGTGACTGCAGGGGGGTGTGCCCTGGACAAGGTTGGTATCGGTTCACTGAGCCGGCACCCCCGTTCCTCTCCTTCCAGCCACCACCCAGGGGACAGCAGACTGAGGCCACGAGCCTCATCAGGCGCCAGCCCGTGCCCCGGCTGCATACGGGGGCTCGGCGGAGGCCGGCCCCCACCTGAGCTCCCAGGCCTCTGGCAGAGAAAGCCAGGTGGCAGGACTTGGAGGTGGCTCACGAGAGCGCAGGCTGTGGCGCCAGCCACCTTCTGGGTCCCCAGAGGCCCGCAGCTCCCTGGGGGCCCTCGGGCCAGGCCCTGGGCTTCGGGTCGGTTGAGGGACTTGCAGCCCCTTCCTGAAGCTCCTTGCTGAAGGCCTGCGGAACGGCTGGGTGGGCCGCCCTCTTCGCAGACGGCCTGGCCTCTGACTGCCCTGCCCTGCTCGGTGCGGCCTCCCTCGGGATCGCCCGTGGCCGTGGCCGCCGCCCCTGGCCTGAGGACCAGGGCCTGGCAGCGGCCTGATGGCTGCCAGAGCTTTCCCAGGGCTCTGGAGAGCTGAGTGGGAGCCCGCATGCCCCACAGCTCCGCTGGCCCGGGACCAGCTTCAGCTCCTGCCCTGAGCCCTTGCACACTGACCGGGGTCCCCAGGCCGGGCCTCCCAACCCCCGCACCAGCCCTCCCAGAGGTCGGGTCACCCTCCACTCTCTGGCCCCCCGGCCCGGCCCATCCAGGGAGGGCCCTCCACTTCCTGTGGCCTTAGGAGGTCCCTGGCAGGACGGGCGGTTCTCGGAAGCGTCCCACTCGCTGATGGCACCGCAGGGGGACCCTCGGCCCTGCAGTGGGGTCTCCACAGCCCAGGTCAGGGTCACCCGGAAGCTGGGCTGTCAGATGTACCCCACTGACTCTGGGGCTGCGCCCAAGGACTGCCAGGGTGCCCCCCTGAGCTGCGGTCATCTGGAGGCCGGGCATCCTCTGCAGCTGACCTCCGCGCTCCCAGGGATGGGCGCCCCCGGCCAGCCCCATCTCCACAGCCGGCAAATCCAGGGCCAGGCTCCGCTGTCCCCCTGCCCTCTTCTGTCAAGGGGGCTGATGCCCCCAGTGACCTAGGGGGTGGGCCAAGCCAGTGCGCCCCCCACCTTCAGTAAACACTTGTCCACTAGCTCGCCTCTTCCCTTGAGAACAGAGATGGGGTCTGCGGGGCGAGGAGGCCCCTTGGGGGAAGTGGGTTGGTGAGGAGGGTTATGGGGTTAGGGCTCCAGAGGGAGGCGAGGGTGGAGGCCCAGACCGCAGAGAGAGCCTGCTGGCCCCCCACCGCGTGCGAGCCCCCAGGTGAGGACACCCTTGCGGCTGGAGACGCCACTACCGCACTGGCCTGCCCCCGGGCCCTGTGTGGGAGGGAGAGCCAGAGGAAGAGGGGTGTTCAGGCGGTCCACAGGTGCTCAGCCCCACGACGGATGCGGGTGGGGCGGGGGCACCCTTTCCTGAAGCCCCTTCTAGAGTCTCCGTAAAGTGGCTGCCAGAGTCCAGGTCAAGCCAGGAGCTGACAGAGGGTGGGACATTGGGGGCGTGGGGGTCAGGGAGGCCTTGACCTCGGGCCCCAGGCCTCCCACTCCCACCCTGGGTCAGGCTTTAGGGGCTGCCTATGGTTCTGCACTCACCACGTTTCCTCACTGCCCGGGATTTGGGGGCACGGAGTCCTCTGGAGGTCCTTGTCTGCCCACGGTGCTCCCTCCCCATCAAGGCCCAGGCGGGGTGAGGGACCAGAGTCCGGCTGTGGATGGGCTGTCCCCTCCTGGAATTCCTGCTCCCCTCACCGGGTCCACCCAGGAGCCCTGTGGCCACACAGAGACCCTGGCTCAGACCCAGGGCTACCCCTGGGAACCTGGCCTGCCTGGAGTGGACCAGGGAGGGGCATGGGAGCCGACCGGGTGTAGGCTCCCTCCAGACTTGCTGTGGCCTTGGCCTTCCACAGATCTGGAAATCTGAGGCCCAAACAGAGGCCGTGACTGTTCCTCTCAAGAGGTTCCGGGCTATAGGGAATGAGTGGAGGATCGCCTTCTTGGGTCCCAGGTGCCCCTGGTCCCCATGTGTGCTGCCACCAAGTGGCAGTTGTGCTCAGCGATCCAACCTCCACATGGAGACCTTGACCACGCCCAGTGGCCTGGGGCGTGACCTGTGGATGATCTCAGGCCCCAGGACGGGGAGGACCAGAGGGAGGGGCTGGGTCCCCCACCCAGGGCTCGCCGTTGAACTGGAGGGCAACTTTGGGACATCGTGTGTCCCATTCATTCTCTGATCCTCAAGCAGTTCTGACTACCCCTGGGCGCCCGACGGACCCAGCGCGAGAAGCGAAGATCACCGTCGCTGCAGCTGGGGACGGAAGGGTCTGCCCTGGACTGAGGGGCGGACCGGGTCAGCACTCTCAGCCTCAAACCCAGCAAATGGGGACCATCGGTCACCCCGTCTGGAGCTGATGTTTGCGTGGGGGAGACAGAGCCCAAACAGGCTAGAGACATCAATGATTTGGGTGCTCCATGTCCGTGTGAGGCTGGGGACGCAGATAGGAAGTGGGGGGAGGGTGCCAGGTGGAAGAGGATGGTCCTGGTGCCCCGAGAGCAGAGACGGCAGGGGTGAAGGGTCATAAGCTACCTGGTTCTAGCAGGATCCGACTGGCGAGAGGTGGGGTGTGGCAGGCAGATGGGGCCACGGGACGTCCTGGCATAGGTTCCACGAGTGTGAGTGAAACACCAGCATTTTGGCCTCCGTGACTGGAGGGCAGAGCTCCATGGCTGACTAGGGGACACAGTGGCTAGGGTTGGTGTCTGGACACGCTAAGTTGGGGCTCCCTGTTGGACACTGAGTTACTCGCCAGTGCGGACGGAGTGACTGCTGTGTGCCCACTCCCTCGGGGGCCAGTACGGACACCGGTCCCTGCCTGAGGCAGAGGATCCACACAGAAGTATACAACAATGAGTGAATTATCCAGGATGTGAGAAGGGCACTCAGAGAAAGAGCAGAACAGGATAAGGGAAGGCTCTGGTCCTGGGTCCCATGCGGAAACAAGGAGATGAGGGAGGGAGTGGTCCCCTGGGACCAACAATCCCGCTGATCCAGGGAGCCCTCTCCACAAAGGCTGAGGAGAACTAAGCAGGTCCGCTATCGAATAAGCCTTTAGAGATCGCAAGGCAGAAACCTCGCCCCTCCATATGAGCGGGGCCGGTACGACCCTTCCAGACATGATCCTGAGAAAAGATAACTTGTCCAAAATGCGCCTGACATAAAGCCTGTTTAATGTGACCGCCCCAGCCCTCTTGGGTCACAATTCACGCGGAGTATCTGATTCCGTCCTTTTACTTTCAACCTCTTTGTGCCTTTGTATCTACAGTCTGTTGGGGTGCCTGTGGGGCTCAGTCATTAAGCATCTGCGTTCCGTTCAGGTCATGATCCCAAGACCCCAGGGTCCAGCCCCTCATGGGGCTCCCTGCTCGGCAGGGATCTGCTTCTCCCTCTCCTGCTCCCCCGGTTTGCACTCTCTGTCCAATAAATAAATAAAATCTTAAAAAAAATAAAGTGAGCCTGTTGTACGCGGCACGCATTAGATGGATCGTGTTTTTTATTCACTCGGCCGACCCCTGCCCTTTAACTGGAGAGTTAGTGCATTTACATTTAAAGAAATTACTGACAAGAAATAATTTACTTTTACCCAGTAGTCGTCTGTTTTCCATGTGTCTTCTCTGGTTTTCCTTCCCGAGTCTTCCACTACTGCCTTTTTTTGGCATTGATTTTTGTATGGTACCATTTTGATTTCCTTCTTTCCTCTTCTGCATATTTTTTCAGTATTTTCTTAGTAGTTTCTGTGAAAGTTACAGTTAAAATCTTAGAAGGATAACACCCTGGTTTGAAGACTCGACTGAGTCTCAGCAGTATGTAGAAGGTCAGCTCCTCTAGTCTCCCCCCTCCCCGCACTGTTGTCACAGACGCATCTTTATGTACTGCGGGCCCACTAATTAGTGTTCCATGCGTTTGCCTTTTAAATCACATATATATAGAGAGAGAGACTTACAAACCAAAACTGCTCTAATGTCAGCTTGTACATTTTTAAAAAAGATTTTATTTATTTATTTGACAGATAGATCACAAGTAGGCAGAGAGGCAGGCAGAGAGAGAGGGGGAAGCAGGCTCCCTGCTGAGCAGAGCCCGACGCGGGCTCGATCCCAGGACCCCAGGATCGTGACCGGAGCCGAAGGCAGAGGCTTAACCCACTGAGCCACCCAGGTGCCCTGCATGTGGCTTTGAGTTACTGTCTAGTGTTCTTTCATTTCAGCCAAAAGGAGTCTCTTTAGCATTTTAAAAAAGTGTTTATTTATTTGACAGAGAGAAAGGGAGCACAGGAGTGCGCAGGAGCAAGGGGAAGGAGAAGCAGTTTCCCCAGCAAGAGAACGACAGATGAGCAGGGAGCCCCGTGCAGGGCCCTGGGATCAAGACCTGAGTGGAAGGCGGATGCTTAAGGACTGAGCCCCCCAGCACCCCTATTTAGCATCCCTTGTCCACAGGTCCCCTAGCAACAAGCTCCCTCGGATCTGATTTATCGGGGAATGTCTTGCTTTCCCTTTTGTTTTTGGAAAATAGATTTTACTGGCTAGAGAATTCTTGGTTGACACAGTTTTGTTTTCTTTTGTTTTGTTTTTACATCTTCCAGGACATTAAGGCCTCATCCCACCGCCTTCTGGTCTGCAAGGCTTCTAATGAGAGGCCCCTTAAAACAGTACTGAGAGGGGCACCTGGGTGGTGCCTGGGTTAAAGCCTCTGCCTTTGGCTCCGGTCACCATCCTGGGGTCCTGGGATCGAGCCCCGCATCGGGCTCTCTGCTCAGCGGGGAGCCTGCTTACCCCCTCTCTCTCTGCCTGCCGCTCTGCCTACTTGTGACCTCTGTCTGTCAAATAAATAAATAAAATCTTTAAAAAACAACAACAACAACAACAAAAACAAAACAGTACCGAGGATCTCTTGCACGTGACCACCCGTGTCTCTCTCGCTGCTTTAAGATTCTCTGTGACCTTGGCCTTTGACAACTTGGCCATAGCGTGTCCTTCATTCCGCTTGGACTTCGCTGAGGCTCTTGGGTACACAGATTCATGTCGGTCATCAGATTTGGGGCGTGCGGGCCGCGTTCTCTCCTCTCCTGGGGCTTCCGGGCTGTGCGCTCAGCAGTCCTGCCGGCTGCCGGTGTCCTCACTGTTTCTACTTCTGCTCGCGTCGGGGATGCTGCGGGGTCCACGTCCCCACACCTGCTCCTCTGCGCCCAGCCTGCCGAGGCGCCCCGGAGCCCGGCCCGCGGGCCCTTCTGTCAGCCATTGTGCTTTCCAGCTTCAGATGTTCTATTTCCTTCCTTGTCGCAACTCCTGTCTCTCACCGGCGTTCCCTCTTTGTTCGTACCCTGTTCTCCTGATTTCCTTTACCTCGTTGCACATACGAGAGACACTGGATTCAGCGTCTTTGTCTCTTAATTCTGATGTGTGTGCGTCTTCCGAGCTGGTTTCTGTATCACTCTCTTTCCTTCCGCTGAGAATGCGCCGCACGCCCAGGTCTATGCACACTTCGTACCTTTGCGGGACCCGGACGGTGAGGAGGACGACGCAGCCTGAAGGCCACAGTCTCGCTCGCCGGGAGCCACTGAGTTTTCCTTATCGGAGGTTAATCTTGCGTTTGTTTAGTGACTTCCAGACTGTGACTGCAAAGTCTGTATGTCTCGTTCCATGCGGCCATGGAACTTCTGGTTCTCTTATTCCTGTGCTCACCGAGTGACATAATAGAAATTTCCTTAAATGTAAATATTTATGTCTTTCTGGAGATGCCACAATAAGGAACAAGAGAAAAACCAAAAACCCAGCAAGCTATACTTGAAGCTAGCAGGAGGGGGAATAACTAGCAAGAGGAAGAAAATAATAAAGGTTCGCATAGACAGGCACCTGGTGGGCTCAGTCAGTCAGGGGGCTGCCTTCGGCTCAGCGCACGGTCCTGGGATTGGCCCCACGTTGGGCTCTGCTGGGGGCGTCTGCTTCTCCCTCCCTCTTGCCCCTCACCCCACTTGAGCTCTCTCTGTTTCATAAATAAATAAAAATCTTAAAAAAAAGGTTAGTGTGGAAATAAGTGATGTGGAAAATACAAAAATAGAGAAAGCCAATGAAATCAAGTTAGTTCATTAAAAATATCAACAGAATTGACACACCTTTAGCTAGACTGACTAAAAAGAGAGAAGATGCCAATTAATAAAAGGACAAATGAAGTGAGGACATTACTATTAATTTTACAGAAATAAAAAGGATTTAAAAGAAGTAAAGTGCATTATGAGCATACCGTAAGCTATCCTACAGCAACAAACAGGAAAACGTCAACGCAACAGACAAACTCTTAGAAACACACAAACTCCCAAAACCGAGTCGAGAAGAACGAGAAAATCCGCACAGACAGAAGAGACGGAACCCACAACCGAAAACCTCCCCACAAAGAAAAGCCCAGGGTTAGAGGGCATCATTGGTGAATTCAAACATTTTAAGAAGAACTAACTTCCCAAACTCTTCCAAAAAATAGAAGGGGAAACACTCCTAACGCGTCACTGATTCTAAAGCCAGAAAGACACCACGAGAAAAGCACGGCCCGATCCGGGATCGCGAGGACAGATCCGAAACCCTCCACAAGCCGCTAGCCCGCCGAACCGACGCACACCGAGGGGCTCCGCGCCGTGACCCAGCGGGGACCGCGAGTGTGATCCGACACGCAGACACCGACCGACGTGACCACAGCACAGCGATCGGGCGAGGAGGAAGGAGACGCGTGAGCATCTCCGTGGGAGCAGGAAAAGCATTTGACAAAATCCAACGGTCTTTCATGATAAGGACACTCGGTAAACGGACTAGACGGTTCATACGTGACCAACTCACAGCACGTCACACTCGTCGGTGAAGGACTGACAACTTTATCCTAAGCTCAGCAGCAGGACAGGGGCCCCCTTTCCTCTCGAATGGTCCTGACAGCGCCAGCCAGCGCGGCTGAGCGGGAAATCGGTGTGAAAGCCATTGAAGTTGGCGAAGAATTCCATTCCCTCTACTTGCAGATGACGTGACTCTATATGCAGAAAACCCTGAAGACTCCCCCGGAAACACTTTCAGAGCCAACAGATGAACTCTGCAAAGTTGCAGGACGCAAAACCAACACACACAAGCCAGTTGCGTCTCGCGCGCTTGCAACGAACGACTATAAACGGAAATTAAATCAGCGATTCCGTTTACAACAGCATCAGCATCCGCGTTCTAGGGATCCTCAGCAATACTTCAGCCAAGGAGGAGAAGCCTCGTGCACTGACAGCGACAGACACTGCTGAGAGAAATGTCAGCAGACGGAAATTAACAGGTCTGTGTTCGCGGACTGAAGACCGACTGGTGGGCACTGGCCACCGTGGGCTACGGATTCAAAGTGATCTCCTCAACAATGTTTTTGAAGAAATAGAAAAATCTATTTTAAAATTCACATGGAGGGGCGCCCAACTGCCTCAGTCAGTAGAGCGCACGACTCTTGATCTTCTCAGGGTCGTGGGTTCAAGCCCCACGCCAGGTGTAGATTACTTAAATAAAATAAATCTTTAAAATAATAATAATAAATTCATATGGAATTACAAGGACCTGAACCGACAAATAATCTTGGAAAAGAACAAAGAGGACTCACCCTTCCTGATTTCAAAACTTGCAGTGGAACTACAGCAATCAAGAGTGTGGTGCTGGGACAAGGAGCAGACAGACCCACGGACGGGACAGAATGAAGGGCAAGAAATGACTCTCACGGGTGCGGTCGGTTGCTTTTCAACAAGGTGAAAAGACCATTTCAGTGGAAAGGGCCGTCTTCCCGGCAAGCCGTGCTGGAGGAAGCGCAGGTGCACACACGGAGGGTGAAGCCGCGCCCTCCCCGCGTGTCCATGCCCCGGTGAGTGGACAGACACAGTGTATGCATCCACGCGAGGGCCTGCTGGTCGCATGGAAACGCACCACGTCCCGAGACACTGTGGCGCGGAGGGACCCTGCAGGTGTCATGCTCAGTGAAGCCAGACCCGAGACGCCACGGACCGCTGACGCTCCCCACGTGAACGGTGTGCGTGGGCACATGCCGAGCAGCATGAAGTGGACCAACCCGCACTGTGGCCCGAGGGACGGGGGACCCGAAGCCACCGTGTCACCGCACAGAGTTTTTGTTTGGAAACGGGCAGTGGTAATGGCGCACAGCACTGCGGCTGAACCGGTCGCCGCTGACTTGTGCACTTAAAATCATCAAAGTGGACATCTTTCTTATGTGCATTATACTGCAATAAAACTTTTTTTCAAAGACTTACTTTTTTTAAAGTAATCTCTACCTCCAGTACGTGCCTCCGACGTACAACTCCGAAAACCAGTTGTGACTCTGCCAACCCAGTGAGCAATAAAACAGTTTCAAAAAGGACTTGACAGCACCTGTGGGATTCAGTTTATTGTGGATTTACCCGGTGAGGGCGGTCATTGTGGTGGTTACTTCCTCTCATTCAAAGAAAGATCTGAAAGTTCTGTTTCTGCAATGGCTCATCATAGCTTGGAGCCAGGCCTTTGCGTGAAAATCCCAAGACAGGGAAGAGGGTCTGTCTTCCCTGTTGCTTTCACTTCAAAGATAGCTTTGAGACTATGGAGGAAAACACTGCCAGATTGTAAAACCAGCCAGACGCTTGTTTAGCTTTTCAAAAAGTTTGCATCCATCTCAAAAGGAGCAGAAAGGGGCACCTGGGTGGCTCAGTGGGTTAAGTCTCTGCCTTCGGCTCAGGTCATGATCTCAGGGTCCTGGGATCGAGTCCCGCATCAGGCTCTCTGCTCAGTGGGGAGCCTGCTTCCCTTCCTCTCTCTCTGCCTGCCTCTGCCTACTTGTGATCTCTGTCTGTCAAATAAATAAATAAAATCTTAAAAAAAAAAAAAAGGAGCAAAAAGAATTGACTGGTTTTCTAAAGGAAATGCTCTAAGAGACCGGAGAGTGGAGAGTTTTTTCCATTTTGACACCAAGGAAAATTCAAGTGTAGATTGTATTTATGCTTACAACACGTGGAGGAAGAGCGTTAGGGGAGCGGGAAGAGTCAGTGCAAAGGCCCAGGGGTGAGTCCCATGAAAGGAGGTGGAGGGAGCAGGCACGGGGAGGACAAGGGGCAAAGCCGTCCTCCCAGTGGTGAGGAGTGGGCTTGCATCCCCAGTGCAGGGAGTACGGAGTCTAGGAATCTGTGCCGCACTGAGCAGGGGTGCGGCGGACGTACAACAGGGAAAGAAGAGCAGATCCCAGCCGCTGCAGTAGCCCAGGGAGAGGCCAGGTGGTCGCCAAGAAGGTGCGGAGGTACCAGCAGACTCCGGGCGCTGAGCGCGAGCCCGGGGGTGGTGGGGAGGGGTGTGCTGCATCTGGAGCTGTGGGGCGAGGGCAGGGGCGGGGCCTTGCTCGGAGCCCGGGGCGGGGCGGGGCAGGGCCAGGCGACCTCGTGGTCATTCCCCCGACCCCCTGTACCCCCACGTGATTCCGAGGTCTGGCTCCAGCCGGGTCTCGGGGGCAGCCTGGAAGGACGCAGGTGCCCCCGGGGGAAGCAACGGGCACTGGCGGGCTGGAGAGAGGGAGCAGCTGCGGGGGAGCAGCCGGTGACCCCGGCGGTGCGCCCGCGGCTGGGAGGGGGAGCTGCCGTGGGGGGAGGAGGATGGGGCTCGGCTTGCAGCCCCGGAGGGGGGCGAGAGTAAGGGGCCGCGTCTGTCGTGAGGAGGGGGCTGCCGGTGAGACCTCCGAGGCGGACTTAGGGGACCCGGGAGGGCGCTCCGAGTCTCTCCCTCAGCCCCCGACCTCTGCTCTCCGGCCCTTATTGGGGAAGCGACTTGAGGACACCTTGTTTTTCTCGGGCCCCCGGATGCCCTTGCAAATGGCTCGCTCTCCGCCGACCTGTCCCAGACCCGCCTTCACCCGGGCGGGACCGCGGGGTGGGGGCGCCCACGGGGACCAGCTGCGGGCGCAGGCGCAAGGCCGTGCGGGGCAGAAGGGGTCCCCGGGGGAGGCGAGCCCGTCACCCGCGCGGGAGAACTCGCGGCGAGAGGACGCCCGGCGGCGGGAAGGGCCCGGAGCGCACCTCCCTCCGCGACGTGTTCCGTCCATCGCACTCGAGTCACCTTGTTCCAGCTCCGCGCGCGGTGCTGCAGACCCCAGCACGGCGCGGTCATCGCTCCACAGGCCCAGAGCCGCCGCCTCACCCCAGCTCCCCCTGCTCTGGCTTCCCAGGCACCCGCGCCCCAGCGTCGCCCCCTGGCAGCGTCCGGGCCCGCGAGTCCGGGGCGCCGCATCCACGCCGCGCGGGCCGCTGCCCCTCTCTCGCCGCCTGTCGCCTCGCGGACTCCTCGCGGCGCTGGTGCGGGCCCAGAGCTCGCGTGTCTCCCGCCTGAGCGGCGCCCCGCGGTGTAGACCTAGGGCGGCGGTCCCATTCTCCGCCGTCGGGGTTGTTCCCGCTTCGACGAAGGCCCCGCCACGTTCACGCGCGCGCTTTGTGGGAGCATCTTCAGTTCCGCGGGTCGCGACAGTGTCGAGAAGCGCGCGGAGACCACGTCCCAGGGGCGCTGTCCGCCGCCGCCCCGGGGCCGCACCCGCCGCCCCGGGGCCGCACCCGCCACCCTCGGCTTCCCGGGCTGCATCCTGCTGCGCGCTCCCGGGAGTCTGATGGAGCCCAGCGTCTTGCCACCCCCCGCCCCACACCCCTCTCCTCGGTTCAGGACATTTGCGTCTGTAAACTGTGTTGCTCTCTTCGTGCTCCGCGTCCAAGTCCCCCTAGGCTATGTGAGTTCACAGCAGCTGGGTCACTCTCATGACAGCATCTTTGCGGAAACAAAAATTTTTAATGTTGATGATGCCTAATTTATGTTTTTTCATTTATGCATTGTGTGAAGCTTTTGTACAGACCCTTCGACTAGCCCCATGTCATGATGATTCCCTCCGGTTCCCTCGTCTGTTACCTGCACTGTCTGGGTGCGGTTCAGACCCACGATTCGCCCTGAGTTTACCTTTGCAAAAGGTGCGACATGTAGGTAAAGGCTCACCTCTTTGCACGGGGGTGACTACTAGTTCCCATCCCTCTGCAGAAACAACTGTTGTCCTCCACTGAACTGTGCCGGCACAGGTGTCAGAGACTTCCATGGGTCTGTTCCTGTTTCCCTCCGGAGGCACCCACCACCAATATCACAGTCCTGGTTACTGGAGCTGTGTTAAATTCAAGTAGCAGTTTGGTTCTTCTCTGTCAAATTATTTTAGTCATTCTGGTTCCAACACCCTTACATATAAATTTTAGAATTTGCTTGTCTATGTCTATAAAAAAAATCTTGCTGGAACTTTGCCTAAGTGATGTGTCAAATCTATAGATCACTTTGGGGAGAATGGATGTCTTTATTATGCTGAGCCTTCAAATTCATGAACATGGTAAGTCTATTTATTTTGATCTTATCTGATTTCTTTTTTTTTTATTTTATTCATTTGTTTGACAGAGACAGAGAAAGCAAGAGATAGAATATAAGCAGACGGAGTAGGAGAGGGAGAAGCAGGCCTCCCGCTGAGCAGGGAGCCCGATGTGGGGCTCAATCCCAGGACCCTGGGACCATGACCTGAGCCAAAGGCAGACGCCTAATGACTGAGCCACCCAGGCGTCCCTTATCTGATTTCTCTCAGTAGAATTTTCTAATTTTCAGCACTGAGAACCTTTACAAATTTTGATAGATTTACACCTAGACATTTTTGGGAGCTAATAAATGCTAACATTCTTAAATTTTTGGTCTCCAATTATTCGTCACTTGTATGTGGGAATACAGTTGATTTTTATGTGTTGAGCTTGTATTCTTGCTAAATTCATTTATTGATTCTAAGAGTTTGGTTCTTTTTCTTTTTTTAATAGATTCCTTGGGATTTTCTACGTAGATAACCATGTTGTCTGCAAATAAGGACAGTTTTATTTTTCTTTTCCAACCAATATGCCTTTTATTTCCTTTTCCTGCCCTATCGCACTGGCTGGAACTCTAGCACTGTGTTGAGTAAGAGTCGTGAGAGAGGGCGACTCTTGCCTTGATCCCAGTCTAGGGGGAAGCATCCAGTCGGTCACGTGAAGTATGATGTGAGCTGTAGGACTTTTGTCAATGCCTTTTTTCGAGTTAAGGAAGTTTGCTGGGTATGGAAATCTGAACTGGCGATTCTTCTCTTTCAGCACTGGAAAGACATACTACCCACGGGAAACCCAGTCATTCCAATCATTGTTTTGAAGGTGACACATCATTTTTCTCTGGCTCCTTTAAGACTTTTTCCTTGGTTTTAGTTTTCAGCAATTTGATTATGAAGTGTCTTAGTGTGGATTTCTTTCGGTTTTTCCAGGACGGGATTTCCTCTGCCTTTTGAATCTTAAGTTTGTCTTTCACCAAACTTGTGAAGTTTTCAGACGTAATGTCCTTAAATATTTTCAAGCTCCACAGTTTCTCTCCTCTCTTTCTGGGACTCCAGTGACACAAACACAGCCCTGTTCTTGTTGTCCTGTGGGTCCCCTAGACTCTGTTCGTTTTTCTACATCTTTTTTCTCTCTGTTGCTCAGACAAATTTCTGTTGTTGTGTCTTCAAGCTCATTGACTTCCTCCTGTCGTCTCCATTCCAGTCCTGAATCCATCCTGTGAAGGTTTCCCCCTCGGTTATTCTACTTTTCAGTTCCAAAATTTCCGTTTGCTTTTTCTTTACGTCTTTCTCTTGGCTGAGTCATTCTATTTTAGTATTTGTGTCAAGATCGCTTGCCGTTTGCATAAAGCTGCTCCGGAGTCCCTGTTGGGTCACTCCCACACGGGGGGCGGGGATCACACCATTGGCATCTACTCCCATTTGCCACCTGAGTTGAGACTTCCGTGGTTTTCTCGCGCCAGGTCATTTTCGTTTCTATCCTGGACATTTTGAGTGTTGTATCATGAGACTCTGGCTCTCCCGCCTGCCCCTCAGAGAATGTGGATAGTGCTGCTCTGGTCTTCTGTGCACTGCGGTTCCCGTGTCCTCTGGACATCCCAAGTCTCTGCAGCTCTGATCAGGGCAGTCCTGCACGAGCACCACCTCGTGGTCACTCTGAGACTTAGGCCACGGTCAACCTAGCAGGCCAATTCTCCAGCTATTCCATCTGCTGGCAAGGTGACCCCCACGCACCTGTGGATTAGCGCTTTGGCCAGGAGCCCAAACCTTAATCTCCTGGACTCGTTTCCCTCCATTTGTTTCTCTCCATTATCTTCCTGGTACTTTCCAGTTACCTGAGGTTCCCTTTTCCTCCAACCAGAAACTGTCCACTTCTGCATTTGTGACGCATTTGGGGCCAAATGGCAAGAGGACATGGAAAAAAGGCTGCTAATGAGCAAGTTCACCGAGGTTCCAGGAACCAAGAGGAGTACACAGATATCAACGGCATTTTTAAAAAATATTTTATGTATTTATTTGAGAGAGAATGAGAGAGAGTGAGACAGAGAGCATGAGGGGGGGAGGGTCGGAGGGAGAAGCAGACTCCCTATGGAGCAGAGAGCCGATGCGGGACTCGATCCTAGGACCCTGGGATCACAACCTGAGCCGAAGCAGTTGCTTAACCAACTGAGCCACCCATGTTCCCACAACAGCATTTCTTTACATTACCCATGATTAATCCCACAATAAAATTGAGAAAACAATTTCATTCACAACAGAAAGAAAAGAATAAAATACCTCAGAGTACGTTTAATAAAAGGAGTGTAAGACTTCTACACTTAGAACCACACAGCATGTCTTAATAAATGGAGAGACATCTAATGTTCCTGGACTGGAAAACTCAATATTGTTAAAATGGCAATATTCCCCAAACTGATTAATAACTTCAATACAATCCTTATCAAAATGAGAGTGTTTGGGGTTCTTTTGGCAGAAATTAGCAATCTGATCACAAAATTTGTTTGGACATACAGAGGACAGAGGATAGCCAAGCAATTTTGAAAAGGAACAAAGTTGGATAATTTACAGTTTCCAATTTAAGAAGTTACTATAGAGCTACAGCAGTAAAGACGGTGTGTTCTGGGATAAGGACTGACATACAGATCAATGGACCAGAACGGACAGTCCGAAAATAAACTCACAGGTTTATTGACAATTGATTTTTGGATAAAGGTGCCAAGGCTTTCACTGGGGAAAAGGAGACTCTTCAGCAAATGGGGTATAAAATTGGAAACCCAGGTAAAAACTGGCAGTCAGACCCCTACCTCACACTACACACAAAAATTTAACTCAAAATCCACCAGAAACCCAGATGGAGAGCTAAAGCTATAATACTTTGGAAAGGAAACATAAGAGAAAAATATGTGGGACCCTGAGATAGGCAATGTTCTTAGGTACAGGCCAAGAGCAGGGTCTGTGAAAGAAAACCAGATGGATCAACAGCACAGATCTGAGCTTCAAATGACAATAGTGAGAAAACGAAAACTGGCACAGAATGTCAGCAGATCGTATACAACAAGCGGTTTGTACTTAGAACATGCGCAATGCGAACATGAAACAAACATTCACTTAGGGGCGCCTGGAGGGCTCTGTCGGCGAGGCGTCTGCCTCTGGCTCGGGTCATGATCTCGGGTCCTGGGATGGAGCACCGCGTCATGCTCTGTGCTCAGTGCGGAGTCAGCTTGGGTTCTCTGGCTTGCCCTCTGCCCCTCCCCCCACTTGTGAGCGCTACCTAAAATTAATAAATATATAAAATGTTAAAAAAAAAAAACAGACAAGGATCCCATCAAAAAAGAGAACTACAGACCAATATCCTTGATGAACACCAATGTGAAAATTCTCACCAAAATACAGGCCAATAGGATCCAACAGTACATTAAAAGGATTATTCACCACAACAAACTGGGATTTATTCTGGGGCTGCGAGGTTGGTTCAACATCTGCAAATCAATCAATGTGATACAACACATTAATATAAGAAAGAATAAGAACCATATGATACTCTCAATAGATGCTGAAAAAGCATTTGACAAAGTACAGCATCCCTTCCTGATCAAAACTCTTCAAAGTGTAGGGATAGACGGCACGTACCTCAATATTATCAAAGCCATCTATGAAAAACCCACCGCGAATATCATTCTCAATGGAGAAAAACTGAAAGCTTTTCCCCTAATGTCAGGAACACGGCAGGGATGTCCGTTATCACCACTGCTAGTCAACATAGTACTAGAAGTCCTAGCCTCCGCAATCAGACAACAAAAGGAAATTAAAGGCATCCAAATCGGCAAAGAAGAAGTCAAACTATCACTCTTCGCAGATGATATGATACTATATGTGGAAAACCAAAAGACTCCACTCCAAATCTGCTAGAACTTGTACAGGAATTCAGTAAAGTGTCAGGATATAAAATCAATATGCAGAAATCAGTTGCATTTCTCTACACCAACAATAAGACAGAAGAAAGAGAAATTAAGGAGTTGATCCCATTTACAATTGCACCCAAAACCATAAGATACCTAGGAATAAACCTAACCAAAAAGGCTAAGAATCTATACTCAGAAAACTATAAACTACTCATGAAAGAAATTGAGGAAGACACAAAGAAATGGAAAAATGTTCCATGCTCATGGATTGGAAGAACAAATATTGTGAAAATGTCCATGCTACCTAAAACAATCTACACATTTAATGCAATCCCCATCAAAATCCCAACCATTTTTTTTTTCAAAGAAATGGAACAAATAATCCCCAAATTTATATGGAGCTAGAAAGACCTCGAATAGCCAGAGGAATATTGAAAAAGAAAGCCAGGGACGCCTGGGTGGCTCAGTTGGTTGGACGACTGCCTTCGGCTCGGGTCATGATCCCGGAGTCCCGGGATCGAGTCCCGCATCGGGCTCCCAGCTCCATGGGGAGTCCGTTTCTCCCTCTGACCTTCTCCTCGCTCATGCTCTCTCTCACTGCCTCTCTCTCAAATAAATAAATAAAATCTTTAAAAAAAAAAAAAAGAAAGAAAAAGAAAGCCAAAGTTGGTGGCATCACAATTCCAGCTCTTTTACAAAGCTGTTTTCATTAAGACAGCATGGTACTAGCACAAAAACAGAAACATAGGTCAGTGGAACAGAATAGAGAGCCCAGAAATAGACCCTCAACTCTATGGTCAACTAATCTTCGACAAAGCTGGAAAGAATGTCCAATGGAAAAAAGACAGCCTCTTCAATAAATGGTGTTGGGAAAACTGGACAGCCACATGCAGAAGAATGAAACTGGTCATTTCCTTACACCACACACGAATATACAAGGCAGCAACCTCTTCAATCTCAACCGCAGCAACTTCTTCCTAGAAACATCACCAAAGGCAAGGGAAGCAAGGGCAAAAATGAACTATTGGGACTTCATCAAGATCAAAAGCTTTTGCACAGGAAAGGACACAGTTAACAAAACCAAAAGACAACTGACAGAATGGGAGAAGATACTTGCAAATGACATATCAGATAAAGGGCTAGTATCCGAAATCTATAAAGAACTCAACACCCAAAGAACAAATAATCCAATCAAGAAATGGGCAGAAGACATGAACAGACATTTCTGCAAAGAAGACATCCAGATGGCCAACAGACACATGAAAAAGTGCTCCACATCACTCGGCATCAGGAAAATACAAATCAAAACCACAATGAGATATCACCTCACACCAGTCAGAATGGCTAAAATTAACAAGTCAGGAAATGACAGATGCTGGCGAGGATGTGGAGAAAGGGGAACCCTCCTACACTGTTGGTGGGAATGCAAGCTGGTGCAGCCACTCTGGAAAACAGCATGGAGGTTCCTCAAAAAATTAACAATAGAGCTACCCTATGACCCAGCAATTTTACTACTGGGTATTTACCCTAAAGATACAAACGTAGTGATCAGAAGGGGCACGTGCACCCGAATGTTTATAGCAGCAATGTCCACAATAGCCAAACTATGGAAAGAACCTAGATGTCCATCAACAGATGAATGGATCAAGAAGATGTGGTATGTATACACAATGGAATACTATGCAGCCATCAAAAGAAATGAAATCTTGCCATTTTGTGACAACATGGATGGAACTAGAGGGTATTATGCTGAGCTAAATAAGTCAATCATAGAAAGACAATTATCGTATGATCTCCCTGATATGAGGAAGTGGAGATGCAACGTGGGGGGTTTGGGGGGTAGGAAAAGAATAAATGAACCAAGATGGGATCGGGAGGGAGACAAACCATGAGAGACTCTTAATCTCACAAAACAAACTGAGTGTTGCCAGGGAGGAGAGGTAGGGAGAGGGTGGTTGGGTGATGGACATTGGAGAGGGTATGGGCTATGGTGAGTGCTGTGACGTGTGTAAACCTGGCGATTCACAGACCTGTACCCCTGGGGCTAGTAACACATTATATGTTAATAAAAAATTAAAAAATTATTTTTTTTTTTAAAGACAGACTTTGGGCACCTGGGTGACTCAGTGGGTTAAGCCTCCGCCTTCAGCTCAGGTCGTGATCCCAGGGTCCTGGGATCAAGCCCCGCATAGGACTCTCTGCTCAGCAGGGAGCCTGCTTCCCCCCTCCCTGCCTGCCTGCCTCTCTGCTTACATGCGATCTCTTTCTGTCAAATAAATAAATAAAATCTAAAAAAAAAAAAAGACATAGACTTAAAATTTTTGTGTGTATTTTACCACAATTAAAAAGAAATAGAAATTTAAAAATAGTAATAGTGAGACTAACAACCAAGTAAAAAAATAGGCAAAAAAAGTTACTAGACATCTAACCAAGGAAGGAGGGGGGAAGTTGGGCATCTTCTTGGGTAAAATGTCTCTCCCAGTTTGGAAAGATGTGCAGCATCATTAGTTACTGGGAAAATCCAAATGGAAAGTCAGTGCCGCAGCACCTCCGAGCCCCAGGACGCCTGGGACCAGAAGGAAGGGCGGTGAGAAGCACGGACCGGGGTGTGGAAGGCGGGAGTCCCTGCGCGGTGCTGCGGGAAAAGCAAGAAGTCAGCACATACTCGCCATGCGGCCAGAAGTTCCACTCGTCCGCGCTTGCCCATGGGCCGTGACACACGCGCGCACAAGAGCTTGCACGTGGGGGCTCCCGCGGCTTTATTCCAACACGGAAAACAACCCCAACCCCATCTCTGGTGAGCAGATGCGCACAGCGCGGTGCAGCCACGGCGAGCGCTGTCGGCGAACCCGTGGGCCTGAGCCTCGGGACACGGCGACAGCAGCCCCACCCCCGTCCCCACCCCGCGCCCGTGGGGGTCCCCGCAGGCAGGTGCGGAGCGCGGGAGAGCGGGTGCTGGGGCGCGAGCGGCGCGGCAGGGGATCGCCGGCTGCACACCTGCGGCGGCTGCACACCTGCGGCGGCTGCACACCTGCGCCGAGCGTGGGAGCGTCCTTGAGTCGTGCAGCGCGGGCGAATCCCACGGCGCGCGAGTCACCTCCGTGAGCGGCTCCCGAGGCCGCTGGAGCTTCCCACTTAACTCTCTGCGGAGTTGGAGGTGGCTCGGAGAGAGCCTGTGAGGAATTCGCTTCTCCCAGAAGGTGTGGTCAGCCCCCAGCGGGAGGCGACCTGGACCGGGCCCCAGGGCGCCCTGCCTGCGTGGGACCCCCCAACTCTGCGGCTTCCTGGAGCCACACGCATCTCACACGCCCTGCACCCCGCATCCCAGACACCGAACACACACACACACATACACACGCACCCCACACATGCCCCACACCACACCCCTCCCACACACCTTACACACACGCACCCTGTACACCACACACACACCGCACACACCCTACACACGCACGCATACACCACACACACCTCCCACATACACACGCACCCTACACACACATCTCACACACCCCTCACACCCCCCACCCCACACACACCCCACACACACCCCACACACACCCCACACACACCCTACACACACCCTACACACACACCCCACACCACACACACCCCACACACACCACACACACACCACACACACACCCCACACACACACCCCACACCACACACACCACACATATCACACACACACTTCATACCACACAACCATGCACACCCCACACACACTACACACACCACACACACATACACACATGCACACTGCATGGTGTGTCTACCTTCTTGTGCACTGGACAGAGGCCCTTGTGCAGGGGACTCCATGTGTGGGGACCTCGCAGACCTTGGCCAGCGGGGGAGGGCCACAGGGGAAAGGGGTGGGGGCTGGCGCTAGGGGCTTGACCTCCTGGTAGTCAGCAGGAGGAGACCCCAGGCCCAGGAGGTGCTTTCCCCCAGATGCACGGAGACCTGGGCAGTTGCTCTCTGCTGGCCTCCCCATGTGGGAGCAGAGGGGGCTGGGGTGGTCTGAGGAGGTTGGGGGCCCCCAGGTGGGGGCCAGTGGGCACGGCCTATGTGTTGTCACTTGGGCTCCGGTGGGAGAGGAGGCTAAGGGTGGCTGACCAGGCCAGCAGCTACACAGGTGGATGGCAGGTGTGAGGGGAGCAGAAACAGGGGGCCTGAGGGGAGTGGGGAGCAGGACCCAGGAGGTGTGACCCCCGGGAAGCGTCCAGGCACAGCATCCACGATGGTGGCCTGGGGGAGGGAGCATGGGTGGCGGTGGACTTCGGCCCAAGGACTGGGTCACAGTGCCCTCTGCCCTGGGGCCTACCTGCCTCCAGGCTGGGACTCCTCCACTCCTGCCCCCTGGTCTCCAGAGACGGGGCCACTGAGGCAGGCCGGGGATAAAGGCGATGGCCACTGTGGCCCACGTGGCAGTGTGCGCGCACCGGGGGCTAGCGCCAGCTCAGCGTCTTCCTCCCTGAAGCCCGGCGGCCTCCACTGGACCTGGGGATGACCTGTCTTCACCTCCTTTGTGCCCAAGAGGGAGTCAGGCGAGGGCAGTCAGCCAGCCCAGAACCAGGCTTTCTGTGGGTCGGCGGGCTGGACCCATGGTCCTGGAGACAGTGCTCTAGCCGGTCCTCCCCTGCGGCCTGGCCTGCTTCCCTGTGCCGGGTGGTCAGACCCCGCTGCCCCCGGCCCCCCAGCTGCCGGTACCAGAGCCCCAGCCGGCCAGCTCGGGGTGCCCACAGCTAATCTGCCCATTAGCTCTCGATAGCTTGGGCTGCAGCCTGGCATGGGGTCAGGTGCGGGCAGGCAGTGGCCAGGGCCTGGTGACCACGTGCAGGGAGAACAGGGACAGAATGTCCCAGAGATAGGGCCCGGGTATGGGGGTGGGGAAGTCAGTGGACCATGGCTCTGAGTCCACAGTTGTCCCCAGGCCTCCAGCTCCCCGCTCAGCACAGGGCAGGAGGAGGTCAGGTCGGGGTAGGTCAGCATGGGCCAGTGCATAGCCTCGTGCACTGATCTGAGCCAGAGCTGGCTTTAGTCGGGGGTGGGGAGCCATTGTACGTGCCCTGGGGGGCTTCCCGGGTGTGTGAGTGGGTTCTCCTAGGCCTTCTCTCCTTGGGTCCCACCGACCTTCTACCTCCAAAAGCACCCGGAACCCAGCCCACTGTGCTCCTGGAGGACTCCTCCTCGCCCGACTGCTGAAGACCCCCCCAGGCCCACTCTGGCCACAGGTTGCCTGCATCTGGCCCCTCCATGTCCGTCTCTTACCCACCTCCACCCTCCCCTCCCCTGAGATCTGGTCGATGGCCTGTATGCCCTGCCCCCATGTCCTCCCTCCTCACCTCCTCACTCCTCAGGTCCCCTTGGCCCCTGGACACCATCTCCTCTTGCTCAGATCGCAGCTCTCTGGGAAGCCCCTTCCTAGGACCTGGATGCCCTCCATGGCTCCCGGAAGGTGGGCTCCGCTAGGCCCGGGATGCACCAGTGGCCCAGGGACGTTCTTGAACACCCTCGGGCTTCAGGCCATCCCTACACACGGGCCCACAAGCCTGTGTGCCCCAGCCCTGGTCCATGGGTCATGGCCACCATGTGCTGAGCGGCCCGGGCCAGCACAGCCCAGTGGGCAGAACCTCGCTCCACGGCCCAGGGCACACACAGCCTTCCTGTCTACTCCCCAGCCCCGCAGGCCCTGAGCCCAGGCAGCCACAGTGGACAGGGCAGGGGATGGGCCGCACTCCACCCAGACCGGGTCCCGCACAGGAGCACACACACGGGTCATGTGCATGGATCTGCTCACAACGCACACTCAAATGCACACACGCACCATCTTTGTGGTCCCATGGGTCCTCTTGGCCCTTTCTGGACTCCGGGACCCGCAGCAGCTCCTGCCCCACTCCAGAGTTAGCCCGGGCCCTGGGGCAAGCTGAGGGGCCTGATCTGGTCCCTGGCAGTGGGACGCCTGTCCACCGTTCTGGCTTGTTGAGAAGGGCGCTGTGGGCTGTGGCACCTGCGGGCCGTCCCTGCTCTGTCCCGCCCCCTGCCTCCTAGCAGGAGGAGGGAGGCCGAGTCTGCCCCGGGGTTCTGGTCAGGGCCTCAGCTCACCCTGCGTGTAGCAGGTTGTTGGGTGGGGGGCGGGGGGGATTCAGGCCACAGAGCAGAGCTGGGGAAGAGCCCCGGGGACTCCGCAGCCCCCACCACCGCCCCGCCCTGTGCCCGCCATCTTGTTCCTCTGTTGAGTGAGACAGGCCTGGGCTCGTCTCTTTGCCTTGGGGCCTTCGCACCTGATGGCCCCTCTGCCGGAGCCCCTCTCCCTGGCTTCTGCAGAAAGGCTGATGGTGACCCCTGGAATCTCGCGGTCACACCCGAACACTATCGTGCCAGTTTGTCCAGTCACTGTCCCTCTGGCAGAGGGGAGCCCCCAGGAATCTGGAATGTCTGGTTCTCTCTGGAGTGCAAAGGGCCCTTTGAGCTCACTCACGGGAGAGGCTTGGTGAGCAGAAACCAGCCGATGGGGGAAGGGTAGCAGTCTGGGTTGGGCCTCTTCCGGAGTGCTCCGAGGGGTGAGAGTGAGAACCCCCTCCCCATGCGCTCCCTAGGGAGTGGCGGTGTGCCGGGCCGGCACTGCCATGACCCAAATCCTGATTTAGGCCTTGCCAGGCTCCCGGCCCCAGCATGGCCCTCGCCTCCAGCCCCCAAGATGGTGAAGTAGAGGGTCCCGAGGCATCCTCGTGCTTCCAGGATCGCACCACCCGGAGCAGCACCCAGCGTCCGGGATCCCTGGCCGGGTACGTGGAGTCTCCCCGCCCTTCCCAGTCTCTGGGTCCCACGGCCAAGGGCATCTGACACCCGGAGAGGTCACCGCCTGCCAGGAGTAGCACCTTCTCACCCTTGGGGTCCAGCCATGGCGGGGGCCTTAGGGGCCATAAGGGAGAGGAGACATAGCCATTGGGCCTGGCCTTGGGTGCCAGCACCTCTCATCCCCAATCCTCCTGCCTGCTCCTAAGGTGCCCAGTCGGGCGGGGGATCACCAAACCCAATGCTTTCCAGTGAGGAGCCCAAGGAGCACCACTCAGGGCAACCCAGGTGGGGCGGGTGGGGCTGCTTGAGGGTCCCCTCCCCCGGTGGGACCAGCGACATCAGGGCTCCTTGCCTCTCCTGGGGCCTGAGCCTCAGATCAGGGCAGGTGGCCTCCTGGCAGGACAGGTGAGAGGGCCAGATCCCAGATCAGAGGGAGCTCGCCTTGCTGAGTCCCATGCTGGGAAGATGAGGTCCAGCCCACGCCAGGGCACCCTCCTCCTCCTCATAGGGTGGGGTGGGCCCATTTGGCGCCTCTGACCTTTGGTGGGCCCCGACCCAGCCTCCTCCACTGGGGTCATTCAGTGTTGGGTACGGATGACCCCTCCCCCAAAGGAGGCTGCTGTTCTTTGATCCGGGAATGGACCTCTCCCATCCCACCCCATCCTACTCTGGCCAATACATGGGCCCAGCCTCCCAGGAAGAGCTTTCCTGCCTTGACGGGGCCAGGAGGGCAGTGACTTGTGCTGGAGGGGCAGGCCCTGCCCCCACCCAGCCCGATAGGCCTGACTGCCAGGAACTCCGGGGCTCAGTTGTGTAATCGAACTCAGGGTTTTGCCAAGGCTGGCCAGCAAGTCATGTGCTAGAGGCTCGGCAACCTCGCCACCCCCCAATCAGAGACCTCTGGAGAGGGGAAGGGCCCATTGAGAAACCCCAGGGCTAGCAATTCCGCTGGGTTCCTGCACCCCCTCGGCAACAGCCCAGGGCAGGAGATGAATGGGGGCCCGGTGAGTTCCTGGCCATCCCTCGACTCCAGGTCTGGCTCATCGCCTACTTGTGACCTCTGGCCGTGCCCATCACTGTCCACACAGTGTCCCTCCAGAAGCCTTCTCCAGAGGGCCCCAGGGTGCCTCCAGCTGGGGGGGGGGGTGCAGGCGTGTCCCACGCCTCCTGGGACCCCATGCGGCGCGGGGGTTCCCTGAGCCCCTGCCCATCCAGGCCTCTGCTACCCGCCTCAGGAGTGGCCCTAACGGCCCGATCGCATTTCCTTCTTGCACGACCTTCACGAGCATGGGGGCTCCCTGGCCAGCTGGTTTCTGCAGGCCCAGGAGGGGCAGGTGGGGCTCCTGGGGTCCTGCCAGGGATCACTTCCCTTTTCCGTGAAGCTTTGGCACCAAAGGCGCGCCAAGGTTTTGTTTCGGGGCCGCACCAGAGAGCAGAAACTTAAGTCTCTGACCACGGCAGGAGCTGTTCTGGACCCGTGTCTGCTCTTCCCAGGAGCCGGGGGGTCTCAGGCCAGTAGGCAAGGGGCCTGGATGCCGCACCCCCACCTCGTGGGCAGTCAGCGCCCACCTCCCCTCCGAGGGCCTGGCCACGAGCAAACCGCTGGAAGCTTGGACCGCAGACGGGCGTAGCCTGCTGCCCCGGGAGGGAAGGGGCCAGGGGAGCCCAGGCAGGACCTAGATTCAGTTCAGGATTTTGGTTCTTGCCACAATGATTTCTGCATTCCATGCAACCCCCCCAGGGGCGTCCCTGAAGGAGGGACACTGCAGAGCCAACCAAGTGACTCTAAAGGAGCGTTGAGAGTCACAGAACCCAGATATTGTAAATGAGGAGGTTGGACAGTGGGAGCTGCCCCAAGCCGTCCACACAGCCACCATCCCAGCCTCAGGGGGGTGGGGCCCGGCCCACAGCAGCAGACCCCCAGGAGGGTCCATGCTAGCGGACACCCCTCCCCTAGCCACCCCCCACAGGCCCCTCAGGCAGCACTGGTCTGATGAGTGCAACAGACCCTTCCCCAGCAGAGGGGCTCCCGCAGATGCCGGGGACTGCAAAGTGCTGTCCGCTCAGGGGTGAGGGGCCCATGGAAGCTCCCTAGCCCCCCACACTCTGCAGAAGCCCTGCACCCAGAAGTGGGACAGTGTCAGATGGGGGCGTGGGGAGTCAGAGGCTGGCCCACCCCAGGCCCCACTGGTCCCGGGCCCAAGAGACCGGCCTGCCCTGGGGCTGGCCTAGCTCACCTGACCCTGGACCCCCAATGAGAGGTGTTGTAGCCCTGGAGGCTGCCTTCCGGGGTGGGAGGGGCCCAGGATGGGGGGCGCTTGAGCACCCCCAACCAGATCCCAGCAGGAACCAGGAGAGGTCCCTGTGCTGACTGTGGGGACTAGGGCAAGGGCAGGCCGGGGGGTGCAGTCTGGTCCCTGGGATCCTGACCGAGCACCAGGTTTGTGTCTTAGAGCCAGGGGGTGGGGGTGTCCGATGCAGAGGGAACAGCCAGGGGGCTCATGTGGCAGGGGTGGGACAGGGCAGGGCTCACAGCCACAGCTCTGGCTTTCTGCCTGTGCCTCAGACCTGGGGCTCTGCCCATGGCAGTACCTGGCCAGCCAGGAAAGCTCCTCCCACCGGGTGCCACACCCTCTGCCTCTCCTGTGGTCTGAGCCTTGCTCCCACTGCTGGGGTCCTGGATGCAGGCCCCCTCCCCGGCTCCAGGCCCACCCCAGCGGGAGTGTCCAGCCTCGCTCTCAGCTGCTCGCTGACATGTGAGGGTATCACAGTGGGGGCCGGAGCCATGCTCCAGCATCTACATGAGGGCCTCAGTTTCCCCAAGCATGACCTGGCTGCGAGCCCTTGCCTGAGGGATGCCCATAGCATCCAGCCCAGGACTGGGCAGGCCACAGTGTCCCATGGCCCTGGTGCTTGGGGTGCCCAGGCTAGTACGGCCAGCGTGGAGACAGAGGGGCGCAGGGCTAGGCCAAAGGGGTGAGGACGGCCAAGCTGCCCGCTCTCAGCCTTCTCCCGTCTTCTCCCTCTTGCCCCGGGACTGGGCCCTCTGCCCAGGGTCACACCACCTGGGCTGGTAGGTACCGGCCCCCCATCTTCTGCCGGACCTCAGGCTCACTCCCTGCGTGACCACCCTGACACACACTGGCCTGGGCTTCCCCCAGCAGCACCCCTGGATCTGGGGCCAAAGACACCCTGTGGCCCCAGCATCCGCATCCGCATCCCGCGAGCCCATCAGTGGCCACCCCCGGGACTGTCCCCGCATGGCTAGCCTGATCCCGTCCCACCTTCAATGATCCCAGGGAGTGGGAAGTCAGAACGTCCCCTGGCGTGGGCGCCCCAGGGGCTCCAGCACTCCCCGTACAGGGCAAGCCCCTCCTGCTAACCTCCCGACGGTGACCCCTTGCCCTCTCGATGACCCTGTGCCCTCCCGAGCATCCTCGCCACATCCGCACCAGAGACTGGCCCTCCACAGCATGTCCAAGAGACCCTGGCCTCGCCCCAGCAGCAAGCTCTGAGCGCCCGAGGGTGAAGGGTCCTGGCCCTCCCACAAGCGCTTGCCTCGGGGTCCCCCCAGACGTGAGCGCCACGGGGGACGGCTGGACGGCTGCGTGGGTGGACGGATGCTCAGGTGAGGATAGGCTAATGCAGGGGGAGGGGGCAGTGCCAAGAGCAGCCTGGCATCCTCAGAGGGCAGGTGGGGGAGCTGGCATCACAGTGACCTGGGAGTCATGGTCACCAGAGGAGGACGCAGAAGCCCTAGGCTCAACTCTCCCTGCATAGTCCCCCACCCAAGCCCCAGCCCATGAGGCCCAAGGCTCCTACCCAGAGTCCCTGTCCTGGCAAGGGGTGTGGGAGGAGCCACAGCAGGCTGGCGGGGGTGGGGGGGGGAACAGGTGGACTGTCTCCCCAAACACCCCCCTGCTTTATGCATCTGCCTGTGCTGAGGGGGGCCACCCCTGGGGATCCCTCGGGAAAGACTCCCCAGGCCCCAAGCAGGCCACAAACATCCACTGACTCCCCGCAGGGCCAAGATCAAGCCAGGAGCCACCCCCTCCCCGCCGCAGCCCTCCTACCTGTCCCCCGCCACCCCCACCCAACGGACACGAGGGCTTCATCTCCTCCAGACTGTCCCCGCTTGTGGCCTCGGGACGTTCCTTCATCCCGCTCTGAGTCCCCAGGGACCCATTAGCAGGCACTGGGGCAGGCGAGGGTGCGCGTGCTCTGTGGACGGGACAGGGAGCTGGCACCGGCGGGGCTGTGGGACCCAGTGACAGGCCTCCAGGGGCTCCGGGCTGCGAGCCCCGGAGCAGCCACTCTGCGGCCCGCGGCTGCTTCACCCCCTCCAGCACAGGAGCCGCCAAGCAGAGGGCCCCGAGGGGCCGGATCTGACCGAAGCCTCCACTCAGCCTGCCCTTCGCGCTGGGGCTGGGCCACATTTCCACACCTGGACCTGGCTGTGGCTTCTACCTGCTACCTTACCCTTCAGCGGTCAGACCGAGGCTGCACCAGCCAGCACGCGCCCCTCACCTGGCTCCACTTACTCCTGTAGTGTGTGCAAGGAATGCCTTCTCACCCCTCCACCTGGCAAACTTCTACTCATCCTCCAAAACCCCTTCCAACCGTCTGCCCAACAGTGCAGATCCCTCTCCCTGAGTGGCCTGAGCAAAGGCCACCTTCTCTTCCCACCTCTGGGCATCTCTAGTAACAGAGGCAAGAAGGTCCCCCCAGGACTACCCACAGGCACACTCTCCAGACTAGGGGTGGCAAAAGCCCTCGGGGCAGTGGGGGGATGGGGATCATGGGGTGACAAGAAGGGGGCTGCTCAGGGGCCCCTTCCCCAGACCTTTGACCCAACCGTCCTGCCCAATAAACACAAAATTATATACAAAACAATTTAATTGAAATACTGTATAAAAAATATGATCTCCGGACATCTCACTTGTGAACTGAAAGAAACCCCATCCTCGATGCCTACACACACCGGGACCCAAAAACACAGCTGCTACAATAAATTAACGGCTTGAGACTCTGTCCCCCCACCCCCCACCTCCAGAGCCAACAAGCAGACTGTACAAGGTCAATAATTTAAAACCCACCCCTACCCCACTCCCCCCACCCCCGAGGCGCAGAGCCACAGGCGGCGGGGTCCCCCTCACCCCTTAAATTAGCCGCTGTACAAGTCCATCTTCGACAGACACAGGTAGGATCAGGACCTGAGGTCCACACACAGCCATGCCCCCACCTCCGGGCCCAGAGGTGCCGGGGGCGCTGGCAGGAGAGAACCTCCACAAATAAATTAGACAATAAATAGCCCTCCTCGGGGTCAGACCAGAAACAGACGAGAGCAGGCGCACACACTCTCGGGCACGCACGGACAGCAGAGGCCCCGCCGTTGCATTGTTTGTGCACAGACGTGCCCAGACGAACACCGGAGGCAAGCGGGCGCGGGAAGTGGGCACAAGGGACCCCACGTCCCTGGTGAGATGAGGCCACGGGACATGCTCCTGGTCCCACACGGTCCGACGGGGGAGGCGCGGAGGGCCAGCACGGCAGCCGCCCAGAGCAGCGCAGGAGAGGGACAGTCTCAGGGTCCCGCCCCTGCCCGGCCCGGGCCGGACCTCACATCGACCGGGGCGTCTTTGGACAGACAGAGCTTGAGAGGACCAAGTCCCGTGAGAGCAGCGTTCGGAAAGGCACTCAAAGCAAAGAAGAGAGCCCGGCGCCAGAGGTCACTGCTTCCGCAAGCAGCAGCCGGCTCGGGCGGGGCTGGTCCCTCTGGCTCCCACCGGCCAGGCCCGGGCTCCTCCTCACAAGCTCTCACTGCTGGACGTGGTGCTGGCCCCGTCGTCCACATCCAGCGCGCAGAGCCGCAGGTCACAGCTCTCGGCGGGGCCCCCCTCAGCCCCGAGCATCCAGGGGTGCGCGGAGATCTGGTCCAGCGAGGGCCGCTCCGAGGGGCGCAGGGACAGACACCACTGAATGAGCTGCTGGCACTCTGCGGGGAGGGGGGCGCAGGGTCAGGAAGGGGCGGGCTCCTCGGGCTCCCAGCGCCAGCCCCGCACCCGCCACGCACCTGGGGAGACCCTCCTCCGGAAAAAGAGGCGGCCGCGGAGGATCTCCTCATCCTGCTCGAAAGGGATGTCCCCGCACACCATGTCGTAGAGCAGCACGCCCAGAGACCACACCGTGGCCGAGCGCCCGTGGTAGCGGTGGTAGCGGATCCACTCCGGGGGGCTGTACACCCGGGTGCCTGGGGCGGGGGCGCGGGGCCGTCAGGGCGTTCGCCCAGGGACCAGCGCCGAGCCCCCGCGCCCCCGCCCTCCCAGTCCCCCGGGGAGGCCGGCCCCGAGGCGGCAGCGGCCTCCAGAAATCCTGCCCGTCATCACCCTGGAAAAGCCCGGCGGGCGCGGCCTCCCCAGCTGGCCCGCCCGGTCGGGGGAGGGGCGGGTCACATGAGCCAGGGCTCGGGTTTCACAACAAACAGATGTGACCCAAGGACAGCGCAGGCGGGGCGCGGGGGGACGCAGGCGCCGGCAGCCCCGGCTTCCCCGCGCTCCGCAATGCGGGGTTCTCTGCGGCGCCGCCCCCGCTCGGCACGCACGCAGCGTCCGCCCCACGCACGGGGAGACCCGGGCACTCCCGGCGCGCCCCCGCCCGCGGCCCCCCGCGCCCCGCCCCCGCCCGCGGCCCCCAGCGCCCCAGCCCCGCTGGCGGAGGCGGTCTCGAGCCCGCCCCCCCCCCACCGCGAACCCGCTCCCCACGCGCGCGGCCTCCAACAGTCAGCGGCCCCCGCGGGCGTCCCCGGCGGCCGGCGGCGCGCTCACCGTCGAAGTCGGTGTACACCGTGTCCTTGAGCAGCGCGCCCGAGCCGAAGTCGATGAGCTTCAGCTCGCCCGAGCGCAGGTCCACCAGCAGGTTCTCGTCCTTGATGTCGCGGTGCACGACCCCGCAGCTGTGGCAGTGGCGCACGGCGGCCAGCACCTGCGCGAAGAAGCGGCGCGCCAGCGGCTCGTCCAGGGCGCCGCGCTCCGTGATGAAGTCGAAGAGGTCCTGCGCCGGCTCGGGCCGCTCGAGCACCAGCAGGAAGCCGTCGGGCCGCTCGAACCAGTCCAGCAGGCGGATGACACCGCGCGCGCCGCCCGCCGCGCCCACCTTGCGCAGCAGCACCACCTCGAGGGGCACGGCCGCGCCGCCCTGGGGGGACACAGCGGCCGGTCAGCGCGCCCCGCGCCGCGGCGGCCCGCCCCCGCCGACCCTGGCGTCCGCCCCACGGCGCCCGCACTCACGATGCTGCCCCACTCGGTCACCCGCTCCTTCACCACGTGCTTCACGGCCACCTGGGGGGGGGGGGCGACACGGACGGTCAGGCCCGGCGGGGACGCGGCGGCACGCGCGGCGGGCGAGAATCCGGGGGTCCGCCCGGCGGCCCGACTCACCGGGAGCCCGTCGGCGAGGCGACTGCCCGCGTAGACGGTGCCGAAGCCGCCGCTGCCCAGCACGGCGCCCACCTGGTACAGCTTCTCGAAGCTCTCCTTGTCCGCCTTCACTGTGGGGACCGCGCGCGGGCGGGGTTGGTGCGGCCCGGCGCGCCCCGGCCCCGCGCCCCGGCCCCGCGCCCCGGCCCCGGCCCCGCGCCCCGGCTCCCGCCCCGGCCCCGGCCCCGCGCCTACCTGGCTGCAGGATCTTCACCGGGAGGTGGTCCACGCCGCCCGGCCCGCACAGGTGCGCCAGGGAGCCGAACTTGGAGAGCAGCATCGCGGGCGGCAGCGGCGCGCGGGCCCGCGGCACCCGGGCTCTCCGCCGCCGCTCACCTGGCCCGGCTCCCCGCGCGGCCGCAGACGCGAGAGGGCGGCCTCCCGGCGCCGCGCGGGGCCCCGAGCCTCGGACGGACGCGGCCGCGGCGCGAAGCGGGAGCGCCGAGACCCGCTCGGGCGAGGCAGTCCGCGCGGCGCAGGGGGCCCGGGCCGAGCCGCGCGTGGACCGCGTGCACGCGCGCAGAGAGCCGCTCACACGCCCCGGCCGCCTCGCCCCGGGCTTTTGGTCCGCGGCGACCGTATCCCTCCGCGGGGGCGGGGCGAGTGGAACCCCGCCCCCTTCCGCCGCGGTCGTCGCCGCGGGGTCGCCCCCGGGAAAGCGCGCGGGCGGCCGAGGCGACGGTCTGACGGGGCTGGGCGCCGCCCCCCCGGGTCGGCGAGGGCCGGTGTGCCAGGGGAGCGCGGCGATCCGCCCGGAACTAGCTTCGCTGTACTGGAGCCGCGGAGGCGCACAGCGTGGCGCGGCCATACACGTCAGCCCGCCCCCGCGCGCGCGCACGCGCGGACACGCACACACAGACACGCGCGCACACACGCACGCACGCACTCACACCGCGCACGCGCAGCTCCTGCGCGGGCGGTGGCCGAGGCGTGTGGGGCGGGGCCGCGGGAGCCAATGGTAGTCGGGGTTTCCAAGGGCTCCGAGGCCTCAGCCAATGGAGGCGCGCGGGCGGGGCGGGGACTCACCAGTCCCGCCCGAGGCCGAGCCGGGGAAGGTCGGCGGCGGAACGCGCGCCCACCTCCGCCGCGCTCCGAGCGGGCGGCAGCACGGCGAGGGCTGTCGTGAGCGCGGGGTCCCGAGCCGGGGCGGGAGTCCAGGAGACGACCCCCGTGTGCCTCGGGCCGTGCGAGTGGGTCTCCGGCGGTCCGTGCCCCCTCGCGCGCAGCCGGCCCAGCGCAGAGGGACGCCGTGCCTCCCCCGCGAGGACCTGCGAGACCCTGCTCAGCGTCCGCGCTCTGGAACTCGCAGCCCCTTACGTGGGCTAAATGCTGACCCAGCCCTGGGCGCCCCCTGCTCGCCCCGGGGCCAACGTTCTGACCGGCGCTTGACCTCAAGCCCGCAGCCCGAGGTCCCTACCTGGCCACGCCTCCCCTCCCTGGAACCTTTGCTCTGCTGTCCCCATACTTGGAACACAGGTCCCCGCTCTCCACCCACCTGGCTGTCCTCCAGGCCCTGCGGCTCTCCGCCTTTCCTAGGGACTCCACCTCGATCATGGCAGTCAGGGCCCGAGACAACCGAGGTCCACTTGAGCCTTCAGGGCTACACAGAATCACCTGTATGAAGTGGTCAGCCCTTATGAGTTGCTGACCTCGACCCAAGGTCACCAGCCTGAACTGTCCTGGACTCAGTGTGAGCAGCTCTCTGCCAGCTGCAGCAGCCACAGAAGGGGCTTCCACACCCGCTGGCTCCTTTCCCCATCTCAGAGAGGGTTGAGGGTTGGGGAAGCCGAGAAGCCAAGGTGCTGGCGTTGTGGGTGCTGTGTGAGGCCTTTGTGGCGCATGTGGGCTAGGCTGGGGTCTAACCGTGGCAGCCACAGCCTTCAGGAGTGCCCCGCAGACATGCACACTCCCGTGCCTCCGGGGCCTGCCCTGCTGGATCCCCCAGCACACCCAGCCTCCCCCAAGACCCTCCGCCTTCGCTGCCATTCACTGCCCCTATTACTGTCTCAGATCAGAAAGTGGACCCTCTCCTGGTCCAGCTCGTGGGCTCTTGCCTTACAGGAGCTCTATCCACCATCCTGCAGCATGGGCCTGTGGGGCAGGGCCCCCACAGGGTCAGATCCGTGGTAGGAGGCAGGAGCCCACCCCTTTGGCCCAATCCATGCAGCGCTGGCAAGGAAGGAAGGGCTACTGTCCACTTGGGGGTCCTTCCAAGGACAAGCAGAGGGTCCCAGAGCCTAACCCCTGGAGAGCGAGTGCCCTCAGGTCAGGCTTTAATGGGTTTCCAGACCTATGGCCTGTGCTGGGGCTGGGAGGGTGGGACTGATGTAGGTTCTTCTGGGTCTAGGTGATGACCACAGCAAGATGTGGTTCTGAGGCAGGCCTGACTCCTTGGACAGGGACTGAGGTCTCCAGTGGCCTCCCTAGTGGGCCCCCAGCCCCTCAGGTGAGGCTCCAGGCCAGTCCTCCTCACATGCCCTGGTCTGTGTGCCCAGTGGGTCCTTGGCCTTGGGAGGCCAGTATCCTGGGGTGGCGGGCGGGGTGGGGGGAGCTCCTGAGTCTTGATCTGAAGACCTTGAGTCTCCCCAGACTCAGAGCAGCATGCTGTCACACTTCCTCAGAAAGTGGTGTGTCCTGTCGGCAGCCCCTCAGACGCAGGTAGTAGGCTCTGGAGCCCACAGGTAGCTGTGGCCCAGCCAGGAAGTCCATGAGCAGCAGGCCTGGAGATACCCCAGCACACGGCGGGGTGGGGGCCACCAGTCGTGGGCTCAGAGGGAAGGTTGAGGTGCGGGGTCCTTATCCTGCTGCCTCCGACCACAGAGAGCCAGGCCTGTCCCTTGGCCTCCCGTCACCCTTCCAGGTGTGTGGGGCTCAGGCCCCTGTGCTGTAGACACCTCCATGCATGGGGCCATCCTGCTGAAGGGGCAGACTTTCACCCGAGCCAGGTGCCTCTTCCAGTCCCTGTCCTCTGCAGGCAGCTGCTTGCTGAGGTGGAGAGCGGGGCAGGATCCCCCCGAGGCTCCCTGCCCGCCTCTGGCCCTGGAAACAGCTGGCCCCATAGGTCACCCTATGTCCTGCTGGCGGGAGGGGATGCGCTGTTGCCGTGGTGACCGGAGGCAGGCTGGTCTCCGGGACTACGAAGGAGGAGCGGGGTGGACAGAAGACAGCCTGGGTCACCCACAGTCTGTATCTCACACACACATGCACGCACACTCTCACATGCGTATGAACACACCCACAGAGCTGGGCGTCATCACAGCTGGGGAATGAGGAGGGAGGGCACGTACTGGGGGAGTGCTCTCCCACACTCCCCCAGACCCTGGGGCTCAGGCCTGCCCTGGGCCCTTTTCCTTATTCCCTGGCTATCTTGTCTGCCCCAGTCCCCACACCAACAACTAAGGCCTCCTCGATATGCCCCTTTCCAGCTCCCCCTAGCATCCCACAGGTTTGGTCAGCCCTTCCCTGGCCTCTTCATACCCCTCAACCTAGGCCAGTCCTGGAGGGTCCCTCACCTTCCCCCATCCATCGCTTGCCTGCCCATGGTTCAGTGGTTCCGTCCCACTGTCCCACAAGTGAGTCCCCGTGACTTGGCCCACGGTCACAGCTTTCAGCCTCAGCCCCTCCAGCCTCCACTCCCAGTGCAGGAACCCTCGGCCTTCCTGGGGTGGTCCTCTCCCCAGCCCGTGCCCCTGGCTTGCTGTCTCCCAGACAGTGTCTGCTTTGCAGCCGCTTCCCTCCTGCCCTGGCCCCCAGCTGGGCCCAGCCCCCCTCCTGCAGCACCCGCCCACAGTGGCAACCTGGCGAGGCAGGGAAGGCCTTGCTTCTGGCCTCCACTTGCCTCAACTCTGTGTGTCCTCTCACCCGCTAGGGAGGGGAGCCAGCAAAACCGGGCCAGGGTTTTGCAACATTTCCAAAAGCAACACAGGGTAGAGTTGGGCTGGGGTTGGGTGAAAACCAGTGGGAGCCCATGGGCGGGGTGCCTGCATGAACTCTGGCCTCCCCCCCCAGGAGACCCCAGCCTGACCTGACCCTTGGCCAAGGCCAGCCTGCACTCAAGAGCTTGACACCCCACCTGCTACCACCAAAGCTTGTTGATCCCACAAGCCACTGGGGCCTGGCGACAGCTCACCATGCTCTTGGCCAAGGAGATCCTGAAAAACCAAGAAGCCCAGAGAGCATCCATGCCTAACCTGGAGAGAGGCCAGGTCCCCAGTCGAGTGGAACCAAGGGCAGCTGGACCGGGGACCCCAAAGCCAGCCTTGGCGGCAGCGATGGAAACAATGGACATCCAGGCAGGAGTCCTGGCCTCACACGGACCCTCTGGCCGGGGATCAGGATCACGCTGCCTCCATGATATGAAGGCGTGTGCCGTACCCGCTTCCTGGACACTTAGCTGGGGCTTCCCACCTCTGGGCCTTCCTTTCCCGCCCCCTCCCTGACTCCCTCCCCCACAGGGCTCCCTCCTCTGAGCTGAGCGGCCTCAGCCCAGCCCCATCCAGCAGCCAGGCCACATGCCTGCTCTGCCACCCACCCACGCCAGAGCTGTGGGCACATCCCTGACCTCTCCTAGCCTGGGTCTCCCATCTGTGGGGACTCTGAGCACCCTTGCCTGGGCCCCAGGGGAGGATCTGGGAAGATGTGTGGGAGTGCTTGTCCATGACATGCGGTAGGCCTCTCGTGGACACGGCTGTGGTGGATTGGTCGAGCTGCTGTCCGGGATACGAGCCCAGGCTTTCGTCGAGAGAGTCTGGAGTTTCGTTGGGACCAGGAGGCCCGGTACACCCTGGCAGCTCCACCCTGACCCCACTGAGACCCTCAAGGCCCAGGAGCCCGGGCTGGATGGGACTAGGGGAGGGCAGCCCCACGCCCCACCTGCGGGGCCTCCGCTGCCTGCCTGCCGCCTCTCGGAATCCAGCCACGGCGTCCAGCAGCCTGTGTGGATGGTGCCTGGATTGGACGGGACCCTTGCCCTGCGTTGCTCAACCTCCGGCGCGCAGATGAGGAGATGCACGGGGGCCACGACGGGGATCCCCAAGGAGCCAGAAGCTCACTGCGCCTGTGTTTGCCTCTGCCTGGCCTGCAGCTCTCACTGGCCCCGGGCCAGGAGCTGTGCAGGCACTGGGTCCCACGTGGGGGCCTCCTGGAGGAGGAGGCCCAGCTCAGCTGTCTCCAAGGCTGACTGAGCAGAGGGAGGGGGTTGGGGGCTCTCGGCGCCATGATGGCCAGGGTGCAGGCTGGGGCAACAGCAGAGCCGTGGGCTGGACCCGAGTTGTGCTGTTGGAGCCAGTCAGGAGGTCTCTGTAGAGGGGAAGAGGCTGGTGTCCTGAGTCCCGGAGGGCCTTGGGGCTCAGGGCCTACAGCAGTGGTGACTAGGACAGTCCCTGGGCTGCAGCGCGGGCCACTCAGACCGTGCTCAGGCTGTGGAGGAACTGTCCCCTACAGATGGATCCCCAAGGTCCCCAGAGCTCAGACCCCCGAGGGCCTGGTCCCAGCTAACTTGAGCTCGGGACATAGGATGGCCTTGGAGAGGCGCACTCAGGGAGTCCTTGCCACGTCCCTGCCTGTGCTCAACGCTCATACACACCCCGCTTCAGCCCTGGCCCGGGCCTTGCCTTCATGCGGCAGCTCAGAGACAGCAGCGGCCCATGGGGGCAGGGCCGGCCTGGGGTGGCAGCTGGCCCAGCCAAGCAGACACGGGAGTCACAGCCAGGGTGCGAGCTCCACCCAGGAGCAGGTCGGGCTGGCTCAGCCCCTCCCTGCCAGCCCCTGGCCCCCAGCCAGTGCAGAGCCGCTAAGCCTGGGTGCCCGGGCCCTGTGGGTACCCCCTCCGCGGATCAGAGAAGGATGGCCGGGGAGCGAGTCCCCCATGCTGGGCGCTGGTGGAATGCCAGTGGGTCCAGGGAAAGTCTGCAGGCCCCAAAGTTCTGCTCGGGCACGAAGGACGAGATCTGCACTGGCCAAGGCCTGTGTGGTCCTCAGTACCCTGGGGACACAAGCTGGCGCCCAAGCCTCCCTGGACCAGTGCTTCGGCCGGCCCGCTCCCTTCCGTGCTGCTGGGGGTGGCCCCAGGCCTGTGGGCAGGGGCAGATCATGGCAGCCACAGGCTGGGTGGGGAGCTGGGCAACTGCCACGGGAGCCCCAGAGGCCGCCTCCAGCCTGTGCTGCCTTTCAGACTCCCCTCACTGTGGCTTTTGCCAGAAGGACCCAGGTCTGCCCCTGGAAGCATCCCTAGCGCCAGACCAGGGCTGGTGCGGAGAGGCACCTGGGCACTTGGGTCTCAAGACGTGGCAGGGTCAGAGCGTGGAGGCTCCTGGGACCCCACTCAGGAAATGGTGCCCACTGGGGAACATCAGTATTCACGGGCTGCTGGCCAAGCCTGTGAGGGAGGAGGGGACAGTCTGGTGACCCTGAGCCATGACCCTGGGCTCAAGGACTTTCCTGCCTTATCGTGTTGTTCTGGGGGTGGGGGGACCTGGGGACTACTAAAGGAAGAGGGGTTTGGGGTTGCTGTAGCTCTGGGCGCCCCACCCCTGCAGCAAGTCTAGGCTCCAACACAGACTGGGGGAGGTCAGAGGGCCCGCTGCAGGAGGGGCCCTGCCCTGTCCCTGTCCCTGCTCCCGCCCCCAGGCCAGAGGTGGCCTGGACAGAGCATCCGGTCTGAAAGAAGTTGGGGGGGGGCTAGCTTCCCCCTCAGGGCCACTTCCCTATTCCCAGAAAGTGATTGTGGATGGGAAAACAGGGAAGGGAGGGCTCTGGCCAGGACACGCCCCCAGGTCTTGCCCCCTGCTCACTCCTGCTGCCTCCCCGAGTGGGCTTGCATGCCTCTGAGGGCTTCCCTGGGGCTGGCGGCAGCTGCACCCCAGGGCCCAGGAGCCCAGAGGGGCGCAAGCTGGCTGGGAGGCAGGCTTTCCCAGAGCTCCCCAGTATCTAGTCTGCCTGCGTCTGGGCTCAGACAGACAGGAAGGGCGCGCACTGGGAACAGGTGAGCAGGTGTGTGTGCAGCCTGCGGCCCCCGTGGACGAGACAGGTCGTGTCCAGGCGTGCGTGGTGGGCACTCTGTCAGGCAGGCTGGTACATCCTTCCCCTCCTCCTCCCAGGCTCCGGCCCGGCTGGCCAGGCACCATGGCTTGCAGCCCCACCCCACAGCAGGGCAACTGAGTCACCACGGGGTTGGGGGCAGAGCCTCACAGAGCGCTGTGTGGACCCTCTGTCGAGATCCAGAGCCAGGTCCTCTGAGGGCGGCAGGGGCCAAGCACCCTGTGAAGCCCTGAAGGCAGGAGGCCAGGCTGGGTGTGGAGAGGGCCAGGGCCAGGTCCTCCGGGTGGGCGACCAGGACAGGGAGAGCGGGGGCAGGTGTGGCTGAGCACACCTGACAGGAAAGAGAAGTGGGGCTGGGGCACAGGTTTGGTGGGGGGGTGTTCTGCTAACCCCACCCTCCAGGTCAGGCACATTCCTGGGCTGACGCAGGCCCTGTAGGGGAGGGGAGGAGGCACAGCCACCAAGTCCCGCAGAGAAAGGGAAAGACCTGTGCTTTCACCCTCCGGCTTAGCTCTCCCACCCCCAAGAAATTCCCCACCCCAAGCCACCAGTGCCTCCCTGCCCGATCCCTTCCTGCTTTCTGTGGGCCTAGCTCACCCCCAATGACCGGCTGTGGGGGCTGGAGGACGCAGCCCACAGGTCACCCTGTGTCAGCTCAGCGCTGGTCCCCTGGGCAGGGGTGCGTGCTCAGCTTCTTTGGGGCCCAGAGAGGGCCCCACTGGCCTGAGTTGGGGTGCACCGTGGCCCAGGCACCAGGAGGCTACCCAAGAGCCATCCTGGCCCAGAGTGGACCCTAAGCAAGCCCCCTCTACCTCTTTTTGGGGGCCTCCCCGGGCCTGGATGGACTCAGGACAGGGTCCTTGCCTCTCTGGGATCAACAGCGCAGGAACACTGGCCCCTTTGGGGTCTGGGCCCCCAGGGGTTCCACGCTGAACCTGCCTTCCTATCTGTGAAATGGGTCCTTCAGGGACTCCCCTGCTTCCAGGCGGGAGGCAACACCCCTCGTAGCCAGGCCGGGGCATCTCCCTCTCTGTTCCCTCCAGCTCAGGCCGGCTGTGCCCGCCTGTGCCGCCTGGCCACATCCCCACACCGACCCTCTGCCCTCTCAGCCTCCACCTCCCGCCACACCCCGTCTGGGTGTTCCGGGAGCGGCTTCCCTGGCGGCAGCAGCAGGAGGGGAGCTGCTGGCTCGTAGTTTCTGGGACGTGCCTGTGTGGGGTTTCGACCTGGCCCTCGAGTCCTTCCCAGGCAAGCGAGTCAGCTGCTCTGGGACCTGGGGCTAAGGCCGTCCCACGGGCAGCAGGAGAGCCCAGCTTACCGGGCCACCCACCAGCTGCAGTGATCCTGGGATCCATCCTGCCCTTGCCAGACCTCCCCCAGCTCCAGCCCCCAGGCTCTGCCACTTCTCTCCACCCCCAGGGGCCCTCCGCACACTCCTTCTGATGAAGCCTTTGGAGCCTGCTTCTAAACACACCATTCTCTTGCTCCAAACCCTTTAGTGGCTCCCTCTTGCTTGTGGAGGAAAGGCAGAGCCATTGGGCCTCAGTTCTCTGACCTGCAAAATGGGTCTTCAGGGAGCACTGCCGGTCCCCACAGGGCTGCCAGGGGAAGGTGTGAGTGGGGAGGGGCATGATGTGCTGGACAGGTGGGGGCACCCAACAGCACCCTGAAGCCAATGGGACCTGCTTCTGTCTCTCCCCGCCGCTCCCAGCACCTCCACTCCTATGCCAACCGCTCCTGACCTCTAGACCCTAGAAGCACCATACTCCCAGGCTGCCTCTCAGGCTTCGCCTGGGCTTGGCCTCTGGCAAAGGCCCGGAGCAGACCCGGTCAGGGCTGGCTGAGCAAGCGATGGGCGTGTGCCAGACTGAGGTGGGCTTGGAGGTGGCTGCAGGAACAAGCTCAGGCCTGGGGGTCCTGGATCATTCCAGGTCCTGGATCCCAGTTCCTGGCATGGCTCCTAATGCCTCATCTTGTCTGCTGGAGAGCAGGGCTAGGAAGGGAGGGAGATCGATGGCCACACCCCCACCCAGGTTCAAGACCTGCGCAGTCCTCCTCCTGGTCCTCATTTGCATATTGGGAAACTGAGACTCAGAAGTGCAAATGGCCAGCCAGTCCCCAGTTGCCCGCTCGGGTCAGGCTGTGCTGCCCAGCTCAGAGGCTAAACAGCCAGCTGAAGCCGGGGTCCCTGAGCCGGTGGGAGGGGTGTGAGGGAGGGGAGGGTAGGGAGCTGGGGTGGACGGCCCAGAGCCCAAGGCCAGGCCTGGAGACTGGGCAGGAGGGGCTGGGTGTCCCTGTGGGTCCCTGGGTCAGGCAACATCAGGACGGAGGTTTCTCCCATCGGGAGGATCTAGGGTCACAGAGGAGCGGGGGTAGCTTGGGGCAGAGGGACTCCAGCCAGGCCACGAGGAGTGAACTTGGACAGTGTGATGGGTGGGGGCGGAGCCCAGCCGGGCTCGAGGAGTGGGCTGGGCTGAGCCTGGACAAGGGGGCCCCAATGCAGAGTCTGCCCTCCTGACGTCTCACCTGCCAGGACCCCAGTACTCCCAGCAGAAGCGACTCACTGCATGCCTGGGTGTGGAGCCTCTCAGGGAGGTGGGGCGGGGGGGCCTGCGTCTGGGCAGCCTGGCCCCTGTGGCCCCGGATGCTGGAGCGGGGCCCCCATCTGCCTGGCGCACAGAGATGGGTCTCTGGGCCCACAGAGCAGGTCTTGACACCCCCAGAGGCCAGGCCCCGGGCCGCGTCCAGACCCATCCCCCCGCCCCATGCACCCATCTCTGCGTCTCTTCCCTGAGAGGAGGAGCGAGACAGCTGCTCTCGGCCCATCCCCCCACCCCCTCCAGGGCCCAGCCTCCGTGGCTCTGCTGCCGTCTGGGCTCTGCCATCTGCCGCTGGGCGGGCGCCCCAGGGTGCTGCCCGTGACGCAGGCTGTGGCGTCTGTTCCGCGGGCCTCCCGGCTGGATCCCAGCCCGCGTGCACATGTGAGCGTGGCCACGCAGGCACACACGCCCACACGCACACGCGCGCACGGTCAGACCAGTTCTACCCCTCTCAGGGCAGAGGACAAGGCTGCCTGGCGGCTGTCCTCTCCCTTCCTTGCGTCTGGCCTAGGCCTCCCACCTGCCAGCTGGGCAGGAAGCCAAGCCTGCCCTAGGCTGGGGACCTGGAGGAGGCTCGTGACCTGAGGGGGTGGGGCGCGGGCAGAGGACAGACCCCAGTCAGTGGGGACCCTGGAGAACCCCTGGGTGGCCGAGGGGCTGGGGAGGTCACGGAGGAGCGGCCGTCACCTGGCGTTCCTCTGCGGGCGCCTCCAGCTGGGTGAGGGGCACCGCCGCCGTGCCCCCGAGCTGCACATCACCCACACACGTCCCCGTGTAAGGGGCCGCCGGTTGATCCTGAGAGCCCGGTGCGGGGGCCTGGCAGGGCAGACCCGGATCCCAGCAGCTCCCAGCAGAGGGCCTGCACCAGCCCCTTCCTCTGACCTAGGTCTCGGGTCCTGCTCCCATGCCTCACGCATCAAGGACACACCAGCCCAGCGCCTCACCCTGTCCCTGCTCTCCCCTGGGCCCTGTGCTGACAGCCTTTCCGTCACGGCGACCATTCAGGCCCTCCTGGCATGTGGGCACCCCCTCACCCTCTTCTGGCCCCTGCCCCAAGGTTTGGGGGTGTCCGAGGCGCATCTGGGAAAGTGCCGAGTCAGCTGTGGGACTGGAAGGGAGTGAGCATCTGCGTGGGCAGGGGGCGGTGAGCGGGCACCTGCGTGCCAGGACCTGGGCGGGCTTGCCTGGGTGCTGGGTCACGGCTGGGCCGGTGCGGACCCTGAGCCGCACGCCCGAGCGCCAGCCTCCCCAGGAGGGTGCAGGGGGCTGTCCCCAAGCCCGAGCGTCCACTGACAAGTCCAGACACCCCGATGCCTGTGACCAGGCCTCATCCTCAGGCTCCGTCTTGTGCCGGTGCAGCCGGGCTGCCACCCTTGACGGGCAGCCCTGTGGCTCACTGATCTGCGGGCCCGGGCCCTGAGCCTGACATAGGGCGTCCAGGCCCTGCCCCCCCCCACACACACACCCCAGGACCTTTGGCCCCACCCAAGGGATGGCCACCTCCCAGGCCCCCTCAAGCGAGAAGCCCTGATGCTGAGGGCCTTGCTTTCCCCACCCTTAGGCCTGGCCCCAGGCAGTTGGCTGGGAGGATCTCCTGCCCCACGGACACCTGTCTGGGTGGGGCAGAGGGGAGGAGCAGCGGGCAGGCCCACTAAACATGGTGCACACTTGGAGTGGGTGTCTAGGCTGGGAGGAGCACCTGAGATCTGGACCCGGGATGCCTGGGTCTAGGGGCCGGCCAGGGTATGGGCTGTCAGGGGCATGGGCACTGGGGGCAGGACATGGGGACAGGCTAGGGGTTGCAGGCTGCGGAATGCAATGCAGAGGCCGTGGGGGGCGCAGGTGGAAGGAGGGGAAGGCAGGGACAACAGGCAGGAGATGGAGTGGGGTGGGGGGGTTGCTGGGCAGTGGGAGGCTGTAAATCTGGAGGGTGGGGGCAGAGCAGTGGGGAGTGGGGGACCCAGCGGGAGCTTTGTGGCCCACGGCTGTGGGGCAGGGGTGCCTGGGGACACAATGGGCCCTTGTCCAGCCTGCCGAGGCTCCCAGGTGCTGTGCAGGGACCCGTGGGGCGTCTTGAGCAAACACACGCCCTGTTCCGGCCGCACACAGTATCCTGGGACGGGTGGCCATGGCGCCGGGCCAGCAGAGAGGGTGGCAGTGGCCAGGCCCACACCACCAGCTGGAGCCGCCCCTGCCAGGGGCCCCAAGTCTACCGCGAGCAGCCCAGAAGGCTCCCTAAAGCTCGGCCTCAACCCCTGGGCTGGTAGCCGCCCCCCACGCCCCTGCTGGAGCCTCGGTGGGCAGGTGGGTGTGGGTTCTGTCCCTCAGCCCGTCTCCCAGGGCCTGCCACCCCAGCCCCACATGGCCACAGGACCCGGGCCTGGCCGCCACCGGCCAGGGCTCCCGGGGCGCCTGGATACAGAGGCAGGCTCAGCTCCATGGGGTGCGGCGGGCCCAGGGTTGAGCTCCTTCCCTTCCCTCTTCCTTCATAGTTCTGGGGGCGGCCAAGGACGGACTGCTGGCCGTCCCGGACTGCCTGGGGGACCGTGGCTGTCCTGGGTTGCACAGAGGCCGGCATGGACACTGAGGCCTCAGGGTCCAATCGCAGGCCAGCCTGGGTCTGCCGCTGGGGACCCTCATGGTCGAGGGGCGTCCCTCTGCTGCCACCCACTGCGGGGGGAGGTGGGGTGCGCAGGACCCAAAGGACCCAGCAGGGGACCCACCCTGGCTGGTGACAGCTCTCCAAGCCGCTGGAGAGGCCCTCAGGGGCCCAGAAGGGGGCATTTGCATGATAGATGAGTTCTCTGGAAGGCTGTGGCTGCCAGGATGCACAGACATGAGCGTCGGCCACTGCCAAGGGCACACAGCCAGCACCTGCGGTCAGCCACCCAACCAGCCCCGAATCCTAAGTCCCCAGCCACCTGAGCCTGGCCGTCCTCACAGGCCGGGCCCTCCCACTCCTGTGTCCACCAGGCCGAGGGAGCCCCCAGCTGGGGGTAGCTTGCTGCTCCCAGGGAAAGCCCAGCTCTGGGCCACACAGCCAGGCCACACTGGGCCCCAGCCGGCCTCAGAACACGTCCTCATCTGTCTGTCAGGAAGACCTCATCCAGGCCCAGAGCTGCTCGATGCCCCTGGGGTCCCCATGCCCTGCTGGTCGTTCTGAAGCCGGTGGGGACAAAAGGGTCTGCCTTCTGAGCCAGGCCTCCTCTTTCTCCCCTGGCCTCCCAAGGCCACTGCCCCACTCCTGAGGACCTAGGAGCCGTGCTGCAGGGGTGAGGGCTCCTTCCCAGACTCCTGGTCCCCCCCGTCAGGGACCCACTCAAGGGGAAGACCTGGCCAAGTCAGAAGGGCAGGTGGAAAGGGAGAGCGGCTGGGTGGGGCTGGGGGCTGAGGGGTCCACCTGCTCTCTCCCTCGGCCCCCTTGGAGACAGCAAAGAAGAAAGCATCTGACTGTGATTCATGGGTGGTGGGGAGAGCCTAGACCAGTGCCCTAGGTGAGAAGTGAGTGTGGGCCCCTCGGGTTACAGCACGTGGCAGGAACAGCCACAACATACTGGTCTCTGACCCGGCGTCCGCGGAGAGCAGCGCTAACGACACGTCCCGTCCCCCCGCACCTCCCGCATCACAGGCTCTCGGGCCGGGGCCCCACCCCACGGGGCACCTTGCCCGCCTTTCCTGTGCTGCGGCTCTGGGCCTGGCCGGCAGGGCCTGAGTCTGTGACAAACAGATCGCCCACCAGGACACACTGGTCACTCCCCGGTGACCTCCAAGTCAGGGCCCCTCCGAGTTCCCAAGCCCGGGGCGGGGGGCCTCCGGAAGGTCCAGAAATGTGCCGGGGACTGTCTTTTGAAAAAAATTATGCGCATTTCAATATCCAAATTACTACATGCGACTTGCCTGCAGAGAAGGGCACCAAACTGGGCCGTCCGAAGTCTGAAGAGTCCTAACGACAGTGTGTGTCGCCCCAGGTCACCCAGCGGGGCCTTGCCAGGACCTCAGCCTGCCCTCCAGCCCCTCCTGCAGAAAACCATGTTGCTCCTCCCCTGGCTGTCCTCATATTTACGCCCTGTGCTCACGTGGCCGTCCGCGTCCACGCAGTCCTGCAGGCCCCCTTCCCAGATCCAGCTCTCGGGAGGCTCCGGCCACGGGGACAGGGGAGCATCTGCAGGAGCCAGACCTCCGCCCTCCCCGCAGGCCCTGCCCTCCCTCTGGCTCCCTCCCCTCCCCTTGCCCTCCCCATGGCCCCCTGCTCTCCCTCTGCTCCGAAAGCAGGAAGAAGGGGCACTGAAGGAATTGAAATACAGAACTTTTTTCTTTTTTCCGGGGCCTTTTCCTCAACTAATCATGGTGGTTTTGTCATTTAATGTTGCTCTGAGTAAAGAAACATTAAATGGTGCAGTCGTTATCACGGATGTTCCCATCTTTACGCTGTGCAGCATGACTTAACGCCAATACCAGCGCAGGGCTCAGGGCACACGTGGAAACCACGTGGTTTCGATCTGTGGCTCCCCATGGGCGCGCTGGGTTCGGACCAGAGCGCCGAGCACCGCAGCAGCCGCGGGCTTTTCCACTGAGGTGAGACACCCACGACGCCAAGCCCACCCTCCAACCACGAGGCATGCAGGTCAGGGCGTTAAGCAGCTCGGCCCCTCTGTGCACCTGTCACGGAACTCTTCCATCTCCCCAAACTGAAACTGTCCCCATCACACGCTCTCCCCCCGCAGCCCCCTCCCCGGCCCCACCGTCGACTCTGTCCCCGAGTCTGACCACTGTGGTTGCCTCCTAGAAGTGGGGCCAGGACTTGTCCTTCTGTGTCTGGCTGGTTTCACTCAGCACCGTGTCCTCGGGGCTCCCCCAGGTCGTGGCAGGCGTCCGCTGCTCCTTCCTTTTCGAGGCTGAGGACTATTGCACGACGCCCACGGGCCGCATTTTGTCTGTCCCTTCGTCTGGCAGGGGACACTGGGTTGCGTCCACCATTCTTCTACTGGAATAATGCCACCGAGAATGCGTCTGTGTCTCTGCTTTCAGTTCTCAGAGCCATACGCCCACAAGTGGAACCCCGAGTCCCACGGTGACCCCCGCCGTCCACCCCGTGCTCCATCCCCAATACCGGTGCACATGTGTCCGCTCCATTGTTGGGGAGCTAGCTGTCCTTGAGGGGGAGGGGGACCTCAGGGTGGTTTTGATTTGCAGTGTACTGGGGTTTTCCTGCCTAACACCTTCTCTCTGTCCTCACGGTCCTCTGCACCTAAGACCCCCAGCCAGCACGGGCCCCTGCCCCTCCTCAGCCCCCGTGTGGCCGCTCCCTCCTGACGGTGTCCCTGCTCACCTGCTCTTCTGCCACACACTCCCCTGCCGGCCCCACCTGCTCAGGGAGCCCCTCCCAGCCTCCGGGGCCCATCATCAGTTGTCCCCACCGGCATGTCCGGCATGTCCGACAGACACAGTGGGAACACCATTTCTCAACGTTACAAGCCCCTGGGGATCCCCTCACCCCCAGCCATGAGACTTTACCAGCCAGCTCCTGGAGGGGGGGCCCCGGCTGCTGCCCCCTCCCCTCCCGGATGCCCTGGGCTCCCTCCCCCAGTGTCATGTGGGTGGGCTTTGGCCACAGCAAAGGATCCTGAGCTGCGGGGGCACTGGCTCGTGATCACTGACTCTGCGGTGGCGGATTCCACTGTCCCTGCCGCTACTGCTCTGCACACACGGGCTGCACCTTCCCATGGAGCCCTACAGGTCAGCTGCCCAGCACGCATGGGAGGGGAGGGCATGGCACAAACCAGGAGGTGGGATCCAGAATCCTCCCGGGGCTCACCACCCAGCCTGGTCCTTGTTTCCGTCCTGCCTCACCTGGGTGACCACAGGGCCCCTCCTCACCAACCCCCCCCTCTGCCCCAGGCAGAGCAGCCAGAGGGCCAGGGATCCCCTAAGTCCTGTCCCACCACCATTCTGTCCTCGGTCCTCCCAATGGCCTTCTCGCCGTTGTTGGCCCGGCCTCCAGCAAAGGCCCCTGCAGCTCCGCGCCCATGACTGAGCCTGACCCACCCACTGAGGAAATCCCGGGGAGGAAAACCTGGTGCCCGGTGGCTCGTGGGGACGCCCTGGGGACAGGAGCTGTGGCCTGCGTCCGCCTGGACACCTGCCAATCTGGAGCAGTGCTGTGGCCCCAAGAGAGCCGGGGCACGTGAGGCCACATCCAAAGTCCACACACTACGGTCCCCAGGTGAACGGCTGGGGTTGGAGAACGCAGCCCACGAGCCGGAGCCGTACCGCCACGTACAGTCACAGGAAGCTTCAGGAGCTCCCCCCACCCGGCCAAGATCACAAATAAGCAGAGTACCCCTCCCAGCGCACTGGCGCCGCACGAGCGAGCCCACCCCTGCCCACCCCGAGGGAGCAGGCCACGGCCCCCGTCCCACCCGTCAACTCACCAGGTTGGCCCCTGAGAGGTGGGACGGCCACGGGCCCACCGCAGAGCTGCCCGAAGGCCACTGTAGTGGGGAGGCCAGAGCAGCTCCTGGGAGGGGCCATGGCCGCTGGTTCCGAGAATGCACTCTCCTACCCGGCCAAGAGGACTGGAAACGGCGCCCCACAGGACAGACCACAGGTGCTTTCCAGTCCGGCCACGGAGCCACGTGTGCGAGGTCTCCTGCCTTCATACAGCGGGACCGGGGATCCGGAACCCTCAGTCATGCTGTCTTTCCCATGGGAGGGTCAACCCAGCCACCCGCATAGGGACCGGGGTGTTGTGGTGCCCAGACACCGAGGGACGGGAGCCGCAATGGTCACTCTCGCAACTGCGTGGGGACCCTGTGCTCCTGTCCCCAGAGCTCTGGGCTCTACGGGTCAGAGGTCCTGCTGCCCCATGAGCCCCAGTCTCTCCTGGGAACACAGGAGCCAAGCTGAGCTGCCCCAGAGCAGCACGTGAGCAGGCAGCCGTCTCGCTGGGGTGGCTGGCCCTGACCGGGGGGAGCTGGGCCGTTCTCAGCCGGGCCCCAGCAGGGCCACAGGTAGACGGAGAGCCAAGGTCAGACCCCCCAGGGATGAAGGCTTGCATTAGGGAGGAGTCGCCAGAGGGATACGCTGGGGCAGGGACCCTCATGCGTGGAGAAAACCCTGGGGCCCTCAGGGCCTGAGAGTCCGTGCACCCCCCAGCCACACAGTCCCCACCCGCTCACCAGCCCCCGGGGGGAGCTGCCGCTTCAGGGGTTCTGATCTGGGCGCCAGGGCTGTGGGACACATACTGGAGGCTGGTTTTGGGGAAAGTGATTTTCAAGCAAAACGTCCAGAACTCTCGAGTTTGCTCACCTAGGATCACCCCTTGGCCTGGGCTTCGGCAGCCCCCTGCAGAGGGCCCCTCCAGCCACCTCACCCCTTGCTGACCGCCAGCTCAGACCTGGGTGAGGCCGACTCCCCGTCCGGGGGCCCCAGGGGCGACGAGGGGGCTCATCCCACGGGCCAGGGCCAGGGGTCCTCGAGGGCTACTCTGCACACCTCAGATCCCAGCCTGGGCCCCGCCTCAGCCGCGTGGTCACCCGGCTTGGGGCCTGCCAAACCGGGAACAGCTGTGGCTTTGTGTCCTCCCCAGGCAGGAGGCGGCCTCAGCCACCCAGACGCCTCGGCGCTGCTGCAGCTTCCAGAAGCTCGTGAGCAGCCTTTGAGGCCATTCCCCCTTCACTGGGCAGCGCCGGCAGGGCTGGGGCTCGGAATGCACTGGTCAGCAGTGAGCCCACGGGGGCCGGGCGGCCCATCCGCCGCCACCTCATTCCTTCACCCTCCGGCGCCCACTCAGGCCCTCACTCACTCCCTGGACCTCTCACTCTCTCACTCCCTGGTTCATTCATTCGTTTGCTCATCACGGAGTTCTCTCCTGACAGCCAACCCCCAACCAGGCCCACATCAGGTCTTGGGCCGGAGGGCAGTGGCCACACAGAGAGGAGGGGTCATTCATTTACTCACCATTAAAAAAAACTTTCCAGAGTGGCGATGGGTCTGCAGCACTGCAGATGCCTGGACAGAGGGACGGAGGGACAGGCAGACACACAGATTCCCTGGCTGTGGGTTCTGGGGGAGGCATCCCTGAAATAGTCACCTGAACAGAGGCCCCTTGCCCTCTTGTTTTCTCTGACAGAGGCACCATCTGGGCGGCCGGGGTGGCACTTCCAAGGGGGCCTCAGCAGGCTGCAGGCTTTCGGCGTGCCACGGAGGACACGACCCCGTCAGCGAGCCGAGGCCTGCAAGCGGGAGCCGAGACTAGGTGCTGGACCTGGACCCAAAGGTACCGCATCCCAACAGAGCGCCCAGCCCCGAGCCCCGCCCCAAACCCACCCAGAGCCCCGCCCCAGCCGCGCCCTGAAGTCTGGAGTGGCCCTTGGCTCGCCCCCTCCCCACCAGGCTCTCGGCAGGGCCCTCAGGGCAGCCAGGAGTTTCTAAGCAGCCCCCAGCACTGTGCAGCAGGGGCCCCGGCCAGACTCTGGCGCTTCACGGCCCCTCTGCGCAGAGCCCACTGGGCTCCCACCCCGGGGGTAGAAGCAGAATCCTCCCCAGATCTGCCCCCTGAAGCCCCTCACACTAGTGAGGGCACCGTGCTCCCACCCCCCCGGCCTCCAACCCTGGCTGCCCCCTGCCCCCACCCAGTGTCCGCTGTCCGCGTGGCCCCTCGCTCACCTCCGCCAGGACTCTCTGGCACCCAGGGCTACCCAGAAATTCAGGTGGGCAGGTCAGGGGCCAGGCCCAGGGGTCTTCTGTTGAGCCCTCCATGCGCCAGGGCCAGAGCTGACCTGAGCTACCTGGGCAAGGGTGTGGGGGAGCTCTGGTCTCCCTGTCCACCCGACAAGCTTTTGAGCAGCCCCTCTGAGCCTCACGGGGCCACTCCCGATGGTGCAGACCCAGGTGCTGGGGCACGGCAGTCCCTGGCGTCTGCTGCCCGTGAGTGCAGGAGGGTCAGTCTCTAGGCCCAAGGCCTGGCACGGACAGGCTCAGTGCACTTCTTTCATCGGCTGCATAAAAGAAAGAACAACATAAAACCTTAGCACAGCTTGGGTGGGGGTCCCAGCACGGGCCCAGCACCAGCCTGAAGAAGCTGTAAGGGAGGCCCTCCCCCTCCGGACAGCTGGACACTGTTGGACGGAGGCTAGACCAGGCAAACTGAGGGGGCGGCGTGTGCACCCCCCGCCTTTCTGGACACCCCTACCTCGGCCTGCAGTGTGAGATCCACATGCACCCAAGGGCCGACCGAGGTCACTGGAGAACCACAGACTCGACTCTGGCCCACGAGAGCCCAACAGGACGTGCAGCGGGGAGCAGGGGGACAGGGGGAGGACTCCGAGTCACAGAAGCCCTGGGCAGCGGGGAGATGCAACGTCAGGGTGGACAGGGGTGGGGAACTGTCACCCTGCCACGGGGCTGTCCCCCCCACCCCAGTGCCAGGCACTGTGTGGCACTTCACAGCTCCATGGGGCAGGGCGACCACACAGGCCAGCCTGGAGATCGTGCCTGGGGACTGTCCCTGGAGCCGTGGAGTCTCCTGGCTGGGAGCGGGGGCAAAGGGGTGCAGGTGGTCAGTGATGATGGGGCCTGTGGGCTGTGTGTATATGCTGGGACATGTGTGTCCGAAAATGTGTGCACATACCCTCCCACGCACCCTTGCCCCTGCTGTTGGTGGGTCCAGCTGCTGAGCCACGCGTGAGCCATGGGCTGGATATGGTCCTGGGTGGCAGGGACACAATAACCAGACCCCAAGACGCCAGCTGCCCGGGGAGGCAGAAGGGAGGAAGGAGAGGGCCTCGGGCTGTGTTGGCCACCACGTCCCCTGACCCCCGCACTTAGCCTGAGCCTCATCCCTCCGCCCCATGCCTAATGACGCCATTCTCTGGGCTCCTTGGGTCTTCAGTCCAAGGCCACACTCAGGGGCAGCCCTGGTTGCTGTTCCGAGGGAGACCCCTGCCCACCCCTGGGATCCCTGCCCCGCAGGTTTGCTGTGTGGGGCTGCCCCCGCTAGTGGGCTTCCACGCGGGGCTGGGACTCCACAGTGGCCAGGCCTGCTGTGCTCCCCGCCTCTGCCTGAAGCTGGGCGCCCAGTGGGCACGTCTCAGGGGTTGGTCCCTCTGTGGCCGGGGGGCAGGAGAGAGCAGCCTCCAAATGAACCCCCCCCAACTGCGGGACTGAACACTGAGGGCAGCTCTACCCCCAAAGCTGGAAGTCTGGGTCTTGTGGTCAGAGGGACAGAGACAAGGGGATAGACAGACAGGCAGCTGGTGGCCAGCGGAAGCTGCTGAGAAGCGGCGGAAGCTGGGGCGGCCGGCCGGCGGGTGGCCCAATGGGTCCTGGAAATCCTCTCTTCCTGTTTTTCCAACAAAGGGCCTCTGTCCCCCCAGGAAGGCCGCTGGCCAGTGGCAGCGGACGCGCCTTTTCCGTAAACAGGGTTGTTTTCCTTTTCTCCACTTGTCACAATAACAGCGGGCTCCACGCCCCCCATCCCAGCCCCGGGTACCACCAGCCACAGGGGCCCGCAGGAGAGAGGTCACCGCTAGCTGAGACCAGGCCCCCCGGAGCAAGCAGGAGACAGGAGTTCAGTGGGGCCAGTGCCATGGGATAGGTGGGAGGCGGGACCAGCCCCGTGGTCCTCCAGAGCCAGTCAGGGGGCTGTACTGGGCTTGTGACCTCCAGGGCCTGACCCAGCAGCGCCTGGAGCGGAGGGCCAGGGCCGGGTCCACACAGGGGCTGGTTTCCTAGGACAGAGAAGTAGGGCCCCGGGCCTCCCTCCAAGTGGATCTCCCTCCAGACTAGCGGGGGCCCCAGTGCTGGCTGGCGTGCCGCCCCAGGATGTCCAGCAGGTGGGTGCTATGGTACCTGCTCCACAGAGGAGACGCTCAAGGGTCTGAGAAGACCTCTGAGGCCCCGCAGGAGCAGACTGAGCCTGCACGCCTGGAAGGGGGAGGAAGGGCCAGAAGGCCGCAGGGCCTCGGGGACGGATGGCGGGGCGGGGGGAGAGCCCCCCGGCCGGAGCCTGCCGCCGGCCCTGGCTCCGGGAGGACCCACGAGAGTGTGGGGACTGTGTCGGCTGCCAGTGTCTATGGCGGTGTGTGCCCCCTTCTGTGCGCCCGGCCGTGGAGCGGAGCAGGAGTGGGCTCCATGCCCGGGCGTGCATGGCTCTGAGTGGACCAGTGTCCTAGTGTGTGTGGGTGATTGTGTGGGCCGGGCAGCAAGCCTCTGAGGGGCCTGTGTGAGGGGCTGGGGGGCTATTTATAGCTGCTGGCTTGGGGAGGGGCTATTAATAGCAGGGCGGAGGGTGAAAGGACAATATACTGGGGGTGGGGGCAGAAGCCGTTCCTTGCCAGCGACACCAGGGACTGGCACCCCAGCCGCCACCCAGGCAGCCAGACAAGGGCCAGTGTTGTCCAGCGAGTGGCTGCTCCAGGGGGCGCGGCTCACCTGGGAGAGCAGGCTGGGCGAGTCCCAGGTCAGGGTCCCCCTCCCCAGGCAGCCCCGCAGGGGGCCGTGTCCCAGCCACCCTTCACCCTAAGGAGGGATGTGCTGATGGTGGGGTCACCCCAACCTGTGTGGTCCTCAGGGCGCAGTCGGCTTTTAGCCAGGCCATGCGGTTGGCCCCTCCTCAGCCGTGAGCCCTAGGACGCTGAGCAGTAGATGGGGGCCGGTTTGGGCCTCTGGGCCACACCCAGCAACGAGGCTGGGGGATGGATGAGGTTGCTCTGTCTGGCCGCTGTCTGGAACCTCAAAAGGCGCACCCAGCGGGAAGCACCAGAGCGGACCCCCCCACCGAGCAGCCTTCCCGTGCCCCAGCCTCCCTGGGTCTCCCTGGGTCAGAGGGTCCTGCCTCCCAGGGGAGCACGGAGGCGCTGGGCCCCAGGAGGCCTCCCCAGACCGCGGGCCCCAGAAGAGCCTGAGGCCCCGGAGGGCACTGGGGATGACTGGTCAGACCTCGGGGGTCCAGCCACGGGGGGCAGCGGGGGCGGGACGGGTCCTTCCCGAGCCTCAGGCCTGGAGTAGGCTCTGCCCGGGCGGCGGCTGGCGACGCCGGGACTCAGGGGTCCAGGCGGGAAGGGCGGGGCGCCCGGGCTGGGGGAGGCCCCGGTGGAATAGGGGTCGGGGGAGGCCTGGGGGCCCACAGCACGGCAGGAGGCAGGTGTCTCCCGGGCGCACCCGGCCTCTAGGCAGGGAGCCCCCACGGCCACATTCTGCCCCCGCGAGGACGCGGGGACGCCCGCCCGCGCCCCCCCAGCTGGCGTCGCCCTCACACGGCCCCCCCGCTTCCGCCCGCTCGTCTCCTCCGGGAGCCCCCCCGCAATGACGTCACGAGGAGCGCGCGTCCCGCCCGCGGCCACCTGTCGCCGGGCGCTTCTCAGAAGGTCGCGGCCGCCCGCCCACGCGCCGCGCCCACGTCCCAGAAGCCTCGGGCTTTCCCGGCAGCGTCAGCACCGCGTCCCCCGAGCTCCGGGAAGGGGGGCGGGCCCGGCTGACCCCCGCCCCTCCCCCACCCCGCCCGCCGAGCGGGGGGGGGGTCCGCGCGGCCGCTTCCGGCTCCGCCCGCTTCCCGGCAGGGCCGCGCCGCGTTGCCCCCGCGGGGCCGGGAAGCGGGCGGCGGCCGACGGTCCCGGGCTGCGGAGGACCGGGGGGCGAGGCGGCGCGCGGCTCGGGCCTGGGGGAGCCCGGAGCGGGGCCGTGGAGGTCCCCGAAGCTTTCTCCGTGCCATGTGTCCCGAGGGTGTCCCGAGGAGCTGAGGTGGGGGCGACCCCAGAGGCCGGGCGCCGTCCGGAGGGGCCCGTTCCCACCCTCCACCATGGCGGGGCCGCGGGCCGTGCGCCTCGAGCCAGCAAGGACCCTGAGGTCCGCGGGTGACCCCTGGAGGCAGGCCTGGGGGACGCTGCCCTGGACCCCTCTGGGAGCGTCCCGGGTGTTCAGGGTGGAGCGGCAGACGCGGTTACACACCCTCCCCTCCTTTTACTTCGGCGCAGCCCAAGACCGCCCCCCCTTCCCGATGGCAGGTGTTGGGGGAGACCCTGCGCCCCGCCAGCTGTGTGGTGGCTGGGGTGGGGGGGTTGCCGGCCGGACAATGTCATCTGGAGACTTGGGTCTGGGAGGAGGGGTCCCTGGAAAGGTGGGTGTCCCCCACCCCACACAGTCTTGTCAGGACAGGTTGGGCTCCTTGCCCCTCACGGTTGTGGAGCCAGCGTGGGGTCTGCGATGTTCCCAGCAACAAGGGCTTTGGGGGGCCCCTGGCCTGGGAGGGGGCTTGTGGCCTGAATGGCTGCTTGTCTGGGCAGAGGCAGGAGGCGGGTCCCACGCAACCACAGGCAGGGCTGAAGCCTTCTCTGTGCCCCGGTAGTTTCCCGTGCCCCTCCCCGGAGTCCCTGACCAGCCCCCACCTTGGGGAAGATCAGTGTGGCTGCGGGGAGCCGCACCTGCATGCCCAGGTGACCCCTCAGTCCTGTATTTTACACTGCCCCGCACCAAGTAGTGGATGGGAGCCCCCCACCCCCAGGCTTGCCTGAGTGAGCCCAGCAGTGCAGGAGAGCAAGAGGGCAGACCCAGTGGGGTGTGGGAAGGTGGGGGGAGCATGTGTAAGCTGAGAGCAGTGCCCAAGGTGGGGTCCCCAGGAGTCCAACCTAGTCCAGGACCCGGCAGGTAGGGAGTGGGGAGCCAGGGAGGAGATGGCCCCAAGAGGGTGGCCCTCAGCTGAGGGGCTTTGGGGAGTCTGTGTAGTGGGGCATGAGGGAGATCGGGCAGGCCCTGGCCGTGCGGCAGGGGCTCCACACAGCCACCTGGCGTGTGGACCAGGGCGCAGCATCGGGCCAGGGCCAGGGAATAGGAAGGAAGGGCGCATTGTCAGCTGCGGGTACTCGCCCTAGGTCCCTGCAGGGGTGGCCGCGGCCATGGCTTTGCCCAGTGAAGAGTCACTCCAAGGGGGATCAAAAGCCAGCTCTCTCACCACCTTGTGGACACTGCCCAGGGGGTCAGTCTGGACCCACTGCCCTTCTGGGAACAAGCGCGGGCGGACAGAGCCAGGGTGGTCCGGGTCGGCTGCTGCAGAGACAGGAGGACTGGGCCCACTCCGCACGGTGGGTGTTCCAGGGGTCCCAGCTGTCGCCCTGGGGAACTGGGAGGGGGCTGCGCTGGTGAGCGGAGTCCAGTCGTGGACAGTATGGGGTGATGACATCCCCCGTCACTCTGGGAAAGGGCCGCAGGTTGCAGGGAGGCTGGGAGGACTCAGTGGTCAGAGGAGGTGGCTCCCGCGGGGTGAAAGCCAGGTCCGCTGGGTGCTGACCAGGGTGCCGGCTGGATGATGGGCACTCGGGGACGACCACACAAGCCACCCATACCTTCTCGGGAAGGCTTCCTTCCAGAAAACAGGAGCCTTTCCTCTCAGGACCTGCTCGCCTCCCTCTTGGAACTAACTAGTGGTGTCACGTGTTGGGGACCTGGTGGCCCAGGGCAGGGCAGAGGGGACTCAGGCCCCAGCACCTTGTCCCAGGCAGCCGAGGGGAGCTCAATGACCAGGAGCCTTTCCTGGTCTGAGGCTCCGTCCCAGGACGTGCTGCGGTCACAGGGCTGGGGAGGCGCTCTTGAAAAGGGCAGGCTGTCACAAGGGCCACGGCCGCAGCGGAAGGCTGGGTGGGCTCCACTGGGGGCCTGGAGGACACACCATGGAGCCAGGCCACCAGGAGCACACCAGGAGAGGCACCTGCGTCATGTGGAGGTCAGTGGAGGCTCCTGGCCGGGTCTGCTGACAGTGACGGGGAGGATGGCATCTGGCCATGAGGGGCCATGTGGACACAGTCAGACTGGAGCCAAGCCAAGGGCCAGAGGTGCCGAGGCGGTGGTGAACGGAACACAGAGTTCTTGGAGACCGGACGAGTGTCCAAAGAGAAGACATCAAGGATGCGTGACCAGGCGGTCCCAATAAAAGGTCGTGGTCCTTTACCCAGTTTTCAGACATCAGCAGATTCCAGACCCAGAACCCTGGGGTGAGGGGGGACCAGGTGCTCAGGAAGCACGCTGCGACAGCAGACAAGTTCGCACCATGCGGATGCCAGCCCCTCCCCATGACCCCAAAATTGAGCCCAGGGGAGGGGACATGTCCGGGCATTTGAGGACTGCTGGCCATAGGATTCCAGCTGACCCTGGTAACCTGAGGCCCAAAGTGTGACCGCAGGTCTCCGGTTAGAGTGGGGGGTCCCACCGATGCGATTCCAGCCCGGGTCCCCGCCCTGACTTAGGGTCTGCTCACCCAGCCAACAGTCATCTGTGGACAAGTGTAGTGGACATACTCAATGGCTGATACCGTGCCCTTGGCCACCAGCATGGAGAAGCCCAGGGGAAGTGTCTGTAACTGCCCCCAGCTGAGGGTGCCCTCCTGGCTGAGTGGTGACACGTTGAAAGACCAGAGGATGCCAGGGAGGGCACTGGGGCACCCACAAGTCTGACCACTGCAGAAGGCAGGGGATGGGTCCAGGAGGACTGTGGACAGCTAGAAAGCAAGTGAGGCTGTGTTCTCCCCCATCCTGATCAGGAAGGAGAACCAAAGACCACGTACAAACGCTTGCAGAGAAAATGTGGTCCCTCCCCAGGTGACAGGAACGCTTCTGCCCAGGGTCACCTGGACCAGTCCCCCATCCCCAGAACAGCACAGCTGTCCCCCGTATTAACAACCTGTGTGGATCAGACCAGATGATGGAGAAGTGGCGAGTACCCCGGGGCCTTCGTAGGACACGCACACTATAGGGAAGAGTCCAGGGGTCCCGCGCACACAGCAGCCCCCACCCCCGCCCCCCCACCGAGGACAGCGGGCTGTGCTGGCAATTCACCACGATGGAGCGTGGCAGCTGGGGGCTTCTGAGTGCTGGAGCGGGCACTCGTGGGAATCCTGCTCCAGGACGTCCTGGTGCCACAGAGGGCCAGGGGCGGGGCAGGGCCGGCAGGGACGGCCCGAGGTCCCTGCTGCTACATTGCAGCTGACTCCAGGGGCCTGGGAACAAAGTAGGCTTTGCAGCAAGTGTGGGTGGGAGAAGCAGCACGGGGGTCCCCGGGTCCAGGGCGGGAGAACAGGTGTGGCTCTGGTCTGGCCGTGGGACCATGGCCAGCTGCCTGGCACTGGCTTCCTCAGACATGCCCTGTCGTGAGGTTGGGATGAGACACGAGCAAGGCCGGAGGTCAGCAGCACCCTGCTCGCCCAGGTGGTCCAGACCTGCGTGAGTGTCCCCTCTGCGACCCCCTCACACCTGTGGCCCCGCAGGGGTTCCTATGACCAGCTGAGGACGGGGACGAGCTCTGTCACAGTTCAGGGCTGGCCGGCACAGTGTGTAGGCACAGGTGGACAAGGACAGTGGCGGAGGGTAGCCCTCTCAGGTATTACGGGTTTGGGCAGTGGGCCCAGCTGGCTGGTCGGGGTTGGGGGGGCGGGTGGGAGAAGGGAAATGGCCGTTTCAGGGACAAGGAGCCTGGGGAGAGGCACGTGGGCACATCGTCACCCCACATCGACACCCACCAGAACGTACCCACCGTGTGACAGGTAGACAGAAGCACTCGGCAGCCTGACAGCGGCTGGCTGGCCATCGGCCCCAGGTGGCACAGCCATGCACAGACAGAACGGCCAAGACAGCAGAGATAAAGGCTGCTCGCTCATTGGTCCCACGGGTGAGTCCAGGACAGCCCAGCCCCGGGCAGCGACTCTCACGGGGGTGGCCCGCGGCTCACGGCTCGTGCTGCTCAAGGGACAGAGGCTGGGGCCTGAGGTCAGCATCCCCCCACTGCTGCTGGCAGGGGCTCAGGGTCGTTCTCTGTGGGGGTGTCCTGTGCGCTGGGGGGAGGGGGATTGAACGGAACCAGAGGTGCCCCTCACCCAGCTGTGACAAATGTCCTGGGCCACCCCTGGAGAGCCACTGGCTTCTAACGTGTGCACCTGCGGCGCGGGACCTGGTGTAATCACACCACAGACGAGGGACCCGCTGTCCCGCAAGGTCAGGGTGGGGTAGGCCGTGGCCATGGGGCTCTCCGGCACCACACTTCCTGAAGCTTCTGGCCTGACAGGGCGGGTATGGAAGGCCGCCAAGACCTACGCACGGTGCTGTGTCCCCAGAGGGCCCTGGGGTCCAGGAGCCGAGAGCCCCGGAAACGTGAGCCTCCTGGCCCCGCGGAGTCCCTGCTGTCCGGTCCTCCAGGCCCCGTGCACCAGGGTCGGTGGGGAGCAGAAGCCCAGCCAGCGGGAGAGGACCCAGGGAGAGGCAGGGTGCCTGACTTGAGGGGGCAGCATCTGCACCTGGGGTCCTGAGGGGCGAGGCCGTGTCTCCGTGGTTACGGGGGGGGGGGTGCTGACACGCTGGTCCCTGAGCCCCTCCCTGGGCAGCATCTAGGCTGGGAAGAGGGAGCAGAAGGCAGTTTCGCACTGCGACCAGGTCACTCCACGGTCGTGAGGTCTGGGGCTCCCTGTGGGGCCGCTGAGGCTCCCTGTGGGGCCGCTGAGGCTGTGTCCTGCCTGTTTCCTCAGTGACCCCTTCCTGCAGAGTTTTGATCCCGGGAGCACGACAATCCTGTCAGTGCTGGGGGCTGGGGGTCCCTGCCACAGCACGTCCTGCCCTGGGGGCCCCCGCCCTCCTGGGCAGTCACCGCGGCGCCCACCCACCCCTCCGCGGGGTCCAGGCAGCGCAGCCGCCAGGGCCGGTCCTGCAGCGCCACCTGCCGGCCTCGGCTCCTGCATCTGGGGGCGGGACCCGCAGGAGTGTCCTGGCTGGTCTCCACCAGGCCTGAACCGGGGCGCAGGGCAGGGGTCGCCGCCAGAGGCGGGGGATTCCAAAGGATCACCTCCAAGCCCAGCAGAGCCCCAGGCCCGGTAGGGGCTCTGACATCTAAGTGCTCGGCCCCTGGTCCCCGCGCCCCGGCCCCCACCACCATGGTCCCTGGGACACTGCCTGCACCCGGAGCCCCACGCCAGGCCTGGCAAAGTGATGCTGGGGCCAGGTGCACCGTTCCTGCCCACATCGTGTCCCAGGACAGCCCGACACACCACGGGCTAGCTGGGACCCTCCGCCTCCTCCGTATGTCCCCTGACTGGGAAGGTGCTCTTTACAGGTGAGGACGCGGAGCCTGGGGCGCTCCAGCATTGGCTCCAGACCTGCGCGCCTTGGGGACGGGGCCAGGGCATGCTCTGAGAGGCGACAGGTGAGTGGGACCCCCACTGGAGGAATGGAGCAAGAGGAGACAGCCCCGGATGCCCCCACAGGACAGCAGGACAGAGGCCCTGAGGTGGGACCACACTTGGTCCATTCCAAGAGCCAGGTCATCCTGAGCCGTCCACTGCCCTGCTGGGGGGCCCTGAGTGGGGTTTCATGGGGCACCCTTGGCCCGTGGCCACAGCTGCTGTCAGCACAGAGATGCCCGCCCTGGCCTCGTCTCTCCCTGGGCCCGTTTGGTGCCATGGTGGTCTGGGGTGCGTACTTGGCACAGAAGGGCAGGGTACAGACCAAGAGGACCCCAAAAACCTCGGCAGGCCAGTGTGAGGACCACAGGAGAGCCGGCTGTGGGGCTGTCTCCTCATGTCCAAACAGCAGGGCCTGACCCCTCCCCACTGCCAGGTGGTAGGGCCCCCAGGACCCTACCAATGTCACCTGTGGTGGGAGGGGTGTGCTGGTGCCCACAGAGCCCTGTTAGGGGTGGGGTGCCACCCAGGCGACCCCACCATGAGGACTCAGGACCTTCTTGGTTTTAACTGGAAAGCAGGGGGTCAGTTCATGCCCCAGCCACGTTAGCCTGTGGCTTTAGCTACTCAGGCCTGGGTCCCACGTGCCAGACCAAGAGGGCAGGGACCACCGGCTCTGGCCCAGCCCTCTGCTGAGCTTGAGCCCTTCCCAACCATCTGCAGCAGCCTGGGTCCCCGGGTGTGGTTTCTTCTTGCGGCCATGGGTAATGCACCCCCCACCAGGGGCCTCCCTTCTGAGCCTCACTTTCCTTGCCCTGCCCCCCAGCACCTCCACCCGAGGGGCTCCATCCCACCAACCTGTTATGCCTCTGCTCACCCCTGCTCTCCAGCTTGCCCTCCCTCCGAGAACCCCCCAGCCCACGGGGTTCCCTGGAAGTCCCCCCAGCTACAGTGGCAGCCTCTCCCACCACAAGGCTCCCAGTGTCCCATGGCCTAGACCCACACCCCACGTCCAGCAGCAGACCATGTGCGTGGACTCCCTGACAGTTCTGGCCTGGACAAGAGCAGCGTCCCAACTGGGCTGTGGCAGCCCTTGTCCATCACACGTGACTCAGTTTCCTCTAGGAGTTCTGGGGCACCTGGCCCTGTTCCCCACCACAGAGACGGAGGCAGAGTGAGGGAGGCCCACTGAGGCACACGGAGGTCCAGGGAGAACCGGACACAGGACGGGGATGGGGCGGGCTCCACCTGCCAGCACGTGGTCACCCCTGCCCAGCAAGGACCCACATGGAGTCCTGCCTGCGGGAGTCCCTTTGCACAGATGCAGCAAGGGGGCGGGTGGACGCGGCAGTCCTTGGTGCCAGGACAGCGGGGGACAGGCGGCCTCCCCGAGTGACCGCCTCATGGACGGGTGCGGCGGTGCGGGAGCTCACGAATGCAGGCGCTCACTGAGGGTTGACAGAGCCCTGGGGGTTTGGACACTCCGATGGCTGAGGACACTCTGGGGGAGGGGGCCGGGGGGGCCCCCCTGTGACACCGGAGCCTCCATCTGACGCAGAGAAACTGGCCCCGGGGCTCTCCTCTCTGGCGGCATCCGCGAAGGCGGGACGGCCGTGTCCAGCCCTGGGGGTCCTTCCACAACAGCCGCTCTCCCCATCAAGACTCCCGTGCCTGCGGGGGGGCCGCCCCAGAGAAGCAGGGGGCGCAGGCTCAGAGCGCTGGGCCCCCCCGTGAGGGCCACACCCGCCCCGGAGCCTTCCTGCTTTTTCAGTGAGACAGATTCGCGCGTGCCCTGGGCCTGACGACCTCCAGTGGTCAATTTTATTAGAAACAACGGTATCAAAATATACAACTCTGGGTTAGGGCCGCCAGGGACTGCAGCTTTCTGAAGGGCCGAGCGTGTGTGAGCCACTTCCCGGGCGCAGCTTCCCTCCGCGTCCCCTGGAGAAACGGGGACCTGTGAGGACCGCACGTCCGGGACGCCAGTCTCAATAACTTAAAGGGCGGGTCCGGCCTCCGGCTCTGGACGCGCATCACAGGTCTTCCCGCGAGGGCTGCCGCGTGGGGTCTCCTTCCGCGACTTCTGCCAGGAAACGAACACAGCTGTTGGGGGACCCCCGCACGAGAGCTCTCCACAGGGCCGGGGCAGGGGCTTCGCGGCAGGAGGCCTCTCGGGTGTGGGAGACGAAGACAGGGCCCGGGGAGGTGCCCCCCACCCCATTCGCCGGGGCCCACAGGACCATGGCCCCTGCTGCTGGGTGCCGGCGGGGAGGGCCCCCCGGGCCATGCTGGGGCAGAGGCGGTGTGGGGCTCTGCTCCCCGCTGACATCTGGTGGGTCCGGAGCTGGCTCTGAGGCACTTGGCTGTGCGCTTGCCCTCGCTGCCCGGCTCGGGGTCAGGGAGCTTCTGGGGTCTGTGGTCTTACTCGTTCAGGAAAACTCTGTCAGCGTCGTTTTGACACTGGCCCTTCTGCTCCACGTTCTTCCACGACTTCTATGGGACAGTCGTGGGCAGAGCCATGTCCCCCAGAACCTGGGGCCATCCTCACCCCTGGAAGCTGTGAACTGGGGACACTTTACGGACGGTCAAGGTGAGAGGAGGTCACTGGGGTGCGACCACGTAGGAAGAGGGAGATTCGGACACGGACACACAAGCCACGAGAAGGCCACGTGGACAGAGGCCTCCAGCAGAGACTGGACGGACGCAGCCTGACAGCCGCTGGAAGTGCAGAGACGGGACGGACCTGCCCTCCGGGCTCGGAGCAGCCGCTGCCCTCGGGCTCTCAGGAAGCACAGGCAGAGCCCGCCTGCTGACTCCGGGGTCACGGACCCTCCTGCCCGGCCCCACCTCCCATGGGGCGGTCACGGCCAGGGCTCCCCACAGGCACGCTTCCCCTCCCGTCTGCCCGGAATCCCAGCCATCGCCCCCCTCGGGCCGCGCTGCTGGGAGTTTCTGCACGTCCACCGCGCGGCGCCTGCCACTCACCGCCGCCCGGGGCCTGCGTCTGCACGCACGCGTCTTCCGTGTCTTCGAAGCCCTCGGGACACACGCACACGAAGCTCCCGGGCGTGTTGTAGCAGTTCTCATTCCGGCGCGTGCACGCCTTCTCCGGCCCGGCGCACTCGTCTACGTCTGCAAGAGACGCCCGCACACAGGCCACCGTCACCGGGCGCCCACGCTCGGGACTCGCTGCTGCCCCACAAGCGCGACGGTCGGGAAGGGACTCAGAGAGCAGAGCACGAGGCTCAGGGTCGGCGCCGCGGAGGGAGAGGAGCAAAGGGGCAGTGCAGGCGGCCTGCAGGGGGAAGCCTGGTGCCAGCGCACGCCGCCTTTTTCCAGGTGGGTTCCAGCCGGGCCCCGACGTGGAGGCCTGACGTGCAGCCACGGGGGCTGTGGGGGTGGGAGGTCGGGGGGAGGCCCGGGCCCCCGCTGGCGGGCGCACCCGCACCAGGCACACCTGGGGGCCGGCGGGACAGACGGTCGGTCCCCGACCTGCTGCGTCTGCATCACATGCTGGGGAAACGGAGTCGCAGGAACAGCCGGACCGGGTGTCCCACCCCCGCCGGCCCCTCACGGCCCGTCCACACGGTGGCAGGGGGGCCACGGTCCATCTAGGTCTGGCACAGACGCAAGGGCGCTGACCTGCACACTGGCCGCTTTCTTTGGTGTAGCCAGGGATGCACTCTTTACAGTGTCCTGGACCCTTCCCCGTGCAGCCCACACAGGTGGAATCACATTCTGGAAAAAAGCAGAAAGGTGTCGACAGCCTCCTGTGAGCACACCGGGACCGGAAGCCACGCCGCGCAGCATCAGGGTCCCTCCTCGACGTGTGGGGGCCCCAGGGGCGTGTCCTCGACACCGCAGCCCCGTCTCCCAGCAAAGCAATGATGTGCCCCCCAGAGCTGCGGCCGCACACTGCTGACCATCTTCTCAGAGCAAAACAAAGTCCCCTCCAGCTCGGGGACACTGCCCGACTGGCCCGCTGGCAGCGCAGGAGGAATAGTACGGGGGGAGACGCGGGATGCTCCCCAGTGAGCCTCACGGTCGGAGCTGCTGTGTGGGGCCAGCAGATACGGTGGGGGGAGTGGGACCAGCAGACGCGGGGGTGGGGAGCAGACAGCCTCAGGCGCTGCTGGAGAGCACGTCCACGCGACCTCCCGGGGGTACCGCGACCCTACAGTGCACTGTCCGGGGCACTTTGGAAACGAATCCAAAGAAAACGAGCACGAATGTGAAAGCCTCATCGACCGAGGAACGCGAAGCTCACAGCTGTGGGGAAGTTGCCGATTTCGACGCGCAGCAACACGGACCGCTGAGGACAACCAGGCCCCACAAGGAGGGCCGTGGGCGTTCCCGCCGCAACAACGGGCACAGCGGAAGCAGCCGCGCCCGTGGAATGGGACAGAGTGTCGTGGAACTATTGACCGAGCCTCCGCTCCACGGAACTGGTGTTTTAAAAGTTATCTTCAACTTCTCTGAACTTTGGGTTTTTCGGCAGCCGGGACCGACGACGTGGGTGCCGCCTTCCACTTTCCACAGCAGGCGGAACCCAGACAGCCGCCCGCCCGCAGGGGCCCGAGCCCAGGCACCTTCGCACACGAACGAGCCGCTGACGTTCTCGCAGTACTGCTGGTCGCCGCAGGGAGGCGTGTCCGCCACACACTCGTCCACGTCTGGAACACAGGGGTGGAGCCGTGAGGGTCCCAGGGCCGCCGTGGCGGTCACATGGCGGGTGACCGGACACAGCCCACGGCCACGGCCAGCGGGACAGGGAGGGGGCCGCTGTGTGGAGGACGTGTGTCCGTGTTTCTCCCGGAGGCCCCCCTTTGGGCCCCGGGGGCGGGGCCTCCGCGAGGGACCAGCAGCTAACATGAGCACCCTCTGCTCCACGTGGACACGCAGAAACTCCAGGTCGGTGTCGGACCACCCACCTCCCCACTCCAGATGGGACACTCGGGACAGGTCTGCCATCCCTGACCGGCCTAAGGGCAGCCCACCCGCCGGCACCTGGGCCTCAGGAAGGGCCTCTTGGCCGCTTCTAGGGCCCCCCCAGGGCTGCTGCAGCGCTGGGTGGAAGCCAGAGCTCACAGGCAGGCTGGGGCTCAGAGGCAAGGGTGCGGCAGGAACACATGCGCACACCAGGCTGGGCACGTGGGGATGGCAGGGACGGGGGCAGCCGAGGCCCAGGGCCTGAACTGTGTGTGTGCGTATCAGGAAGGCGTGTCTCCCTGCCATGGTGGAGCGGCTAGACCACGCAGACACCGTGTCTGTTGAGCGCCCCTGTATGGCTCTCCAGGCCAAAAGTAGGTCTGTGCCTCAGTTTCCCTGCCTGTACCTGCGGAAGGGAGAGGGAGGAAGGAAAAAAGGAGAGGAGGGAGAGGAGAGAAAGGGGGAAAGGGAAAGCGGGGAGGAGAAGAGAGGAGGAAGGAGAGCAGGACGCCAGATAGGGGAGGAGGGACAAGGGAGGAGGGAGGGAGAAGAGGGAGGCAGAGAGGAGAGGAGGGGGGGCCAGGCCACCCTGGGGGTCCCGCCAGGCCTCACCCATGCAGGCGCCGTCCTCCTGCGCCCAGCCCACGGCGCACTGGCCACAGTCCCTGTTGCTCGGGCCGGTGCACGTCTTACATGACTCGTCACAAGCTGGGAAGCAGAGGTGGGACATCGGTCATATGTGGGAATGCCATTTTCAGTAAAAAACAGAACACAAAGGTCATTTCAGCAAGTAAGAATTTACCTTCACTAGGATGAAAACAAAAACCAAATACAAATAAGAAAAAACCCCAGTAGAGCGAGACTCGTTGGACGACCATAAAATCTGTACTCGTGACCCACAGCATTCCCGGGCTTGACGAGCGAAACACTCCACGGGCTTTCAGGGCCCCTCACGGTCACGTTCTGGTGGGCCCCAGGGAAATGGCTTATGACCCGAGGAAGGCAGCGGCCCAAACCCCAGAGCCCACGCCTGCCAGGCGGCTCCCAGCCCTGGGGCCCCCGCACAGCACCCGCGTCCCGGGCCAGCTGAGGGCCTGGGCGCCGGGACCAGAGAGGACACGGCCTTCCTGGCGCTCCACTCGCCACAGAGACCACCCAAGGGGGCCGCGGACTGATGTCGGGAGGCACGGCCGGCGTCCGCCTGGCGCTCAGTGCGGTCGGTCACAACAGACACGTCCGAGCCCGTGGGCCTGTGGGGGACCCGACCGAGGGGGAGCCTGGAGGCCAGGAAGTCCCACCCGGTGGCCTCAGGGGTGCTGGTTTTCGTTTATGCCGCTGCTCTGCCCTCTTGCGCGGGGCCTGGGCCTTGGCAACCCGCACCGGGCAGGCGGGTCACCCCGTCCAGGTGGCCGCAGGGCAAGAGTAGGCCTCTGCTGGGATACCGCGGGTGCCGGGTCACCCAGAAGCAAGGCCAGCATGGGTGGGACGTGACCGCTGGCCCCGCACCGTCCACCTGCCCAGTCCTTCTCCAGAGAATGTGGGGCCGGGGGCCTGGCTCTCTCCTCCTGGGCACGTCCAGAGACAGCAAGCGAGACCATCCAGGGCCTGCTCGCACTGCTGCAGCCTTCCGCGGGGTCCCCAGGGGCCTCCTAGCTGCGGGGGTGCAGGCGAGAGCCAACAGGCCCCCATCCGTGCCCGTAGCTCCAGGAGACAGCCGTTGCGGTGTGCCCCAAGGCCCGCGGGCTGAAGGCCAGCGCAGCCCCCCTACCTGTGCAGACGCTGTGCGTCTCGTTCCTCAGGGAGCTGAAGTAGCCGTCCATGCAGTCGGAGCACGTGGCGCCCTGGTAGCCGAGGTGGCACTGGCACGACCCGTCCCCCTGCCTGCTGCCGTCCCCGCTGCAGTGCCCGTTCCCGCTGCAGGGCCTCTGGGAGCCGCCCTGGCACGCTGGGGATGACACGAACCCACCAGTCTGAGTGTGCCCCGGGAGAACGTGGCACCTTGCTTGCCTGACCTCACGACCACTCCTGTTCTGTCCCCTGTGAACTCTGTCCTCACTCCCTCTGGCCAGCTCCCCCCACGACCACACGAGCCAGAGCAGCCAGGTCTGGGGGAGCAGACACGCTGGGGTCTGCAGGTACTCAGGAGCCTCCCCTGGAACACGGGGACAACGGGGACAATGGGGACATGGACGCGCAGAGAGTGTCGGTGAGGACGGCCCGCTGCAGTACCCGCCCGCCGACAGCAGGAGGTGGCCACAACCCAGGACAGGGTCGGACTCGAGACATGTCTGCTCTGTCCCGCTGGGCACCCAGAGTGACGAGTGATGCTGGACAGCGGCCCGTGGCTTCGGTTCAAAGCGTGTCTCTTCGTGGAAGAGCCTGGCTCTCCGGGGAGAGCTGACGCGACGCATCCCACCCGACAGACGCCCGAGCCGCGCCCCCGGGCTCCCACACCCCGGTCTTGGCTGCTCCGTGGGCAGAGCCAGGCGGGGGACACGAAACCAGAGCTGCCTCTGTGCCCTTGGAGGGCCCTGCACAGGCAGGTGGACAGCGACCCACAGCGGCCCCAGCGAAGGCCTGCAGGCCCCGGAGTGAGGCGCCCGCGTGGCATCGGGCTCTCAGGGCTGTCTGGCCCCGGGGAGGAGGTCCCCACGGCGTGAAGGGGGCGGTGACCGGGTGCCCTAGGGCTCAGTGGGAGCTGACGGCCCCAGGTCCCAGCCACGGCTCTGCCCCCCGGGAATCATGACACGGACACTGGGAACAACGCAGGACACTCGCGATTCCTGACAACAACCTACCGAGGCAGTCTGGCCCGTACGTTCCTGGCGAGCAGCAAACCTTCAGCGTTTTCACACAAAACCACTCGAATAAGTCAGGAAAGTCCTTCTTCCTGAGGAATTAAAAACACGTGCATCAAAGCTCCGTGACGGGTTCTCCAGAGCAAATCACGATTCACGACATTCGCTCCAGAGCGTCACGGCGTTAGGGACACAGCGGTCTGGGGTGACCAGACGTCCCCATAACCACCTCGCTGCCCGCACCACGTTACGGTAAGGAGAGACGGCGACCCCCGGGCAAGGAGGAGGACAAGCCTGTGCTGACACTTCTGAGTCCGAAGTTATTTCAAACTTATAAACTGAGAAATAAAACGTCAAGAAAGCTTCAGTGAACACGCGGGGGAAGCCAGTGGGGCTGGAGCTGTGGCATGGGAGGAGGCGGGGGGGGCAGGGGTGTGTGTCTGGGGGTGTGGGGTGCAGGGTGTGGGGACGGGAGGGGACAACAGGGTGGGAGGTGCAGGGAGACAGGGTTGTGGGGGAGAGGGTGGGGGACGCAGGGCCGGTGCTTGGGAGGGGAGAGGGTGGCGGATGCAGGGCTGGGGTGGGGGGACGGGGTGGGGCGCGGGGCACTCACAGCCGCAGCCACCAGGCCTCCAGGTGCCCCTCGTGCTCCTCCAGCAGACTGTGGCACTCGAAGTCGCTGCTGCCACACAGGCCCTCGGTGATCTCCAGCAGGCGGACCTCACTGCAGCAGCCCGCGGCACCGCCAGGTGACAAGGGAAGCCCAGGCAGTCAGCGGCTGACCCACGGGGACGCCCGAAGGCCCCGCTTGGTGCCAGGCAGGAATGATGGTGGCACTTTGGTGGGGAACACGTCCGCTGGGGACAAGCGCAGTCGGTACCACGGGGAGAACTAAACTCAGAGGACAGCGGTCAGGGTGGCAGGGGAGACCCTGACGCGGGGTGCAAGGGGGCCAGGACGGACCGGACTGGCAAGGGAAGCCGGTGACACTTTACGTGGTGGGACTCCACTCCCGCTCCCGTGTGCACCATGGAAAGACCACCCTGTCCGCCCTGTGGAAAGTGGACACGGGGACAAGTGTGGGAGCAAAAGGCCAGTTACGGGCCAGCGCACAGGTGACTGCACAGGGACCTTCCGTGTGTCCATCGTCGACGTGGGTGATGGCATTCGCGGGGACACGTCCAGTGCCACAGCCGGGCTACCAGAGCAGGGCACCCACCTGAATTCATACTTGGACAGCGACTTCTCCTCCCAAGCCGTGTTCCCACCTCCGAAGTTCTTCTTCGCAGTGTCCACCATTCCCTGAGGAGAGCGCGCGGGCACAGGGCTCATTGCTGCTGCCCCGACCCACATCTGTGGAGGGAGCAACCCTAGCCCCCCCATGGGGGTGACTTGAGTCCACTGCGTGGTGACCCCAGTCATTGCCAAGTAACCCTAGGTCCATCACCAGGGTGACATGGAGTCCATTCCTGGAGTGACCCCGTCCATCGCGGGGGCGACCCTGGCTCCGTGACCCTTGTCCCTGGTGGGGTGACCCCGTCCATCGCGGGGCGACCCCGGCTTCCTGACCCCGGTCCCCGGCAGGCTTAGCCTGGGTCGGCGAGCCCGGCCTGTCGCGGGGCGCCCCCAGCCCCGCCGCCCCCAGCCCCGCCGCCCCCAGGTCGACCCCGCGCCCGCGGCCCCGGGGCGAGTGGCCCACCCGGTTGAACTTGTCCACCAGCTCCCGGCAGCGCTTGCAGGGCGTCGCCTTCTTGGCGGCCTCGGCAGGCGGCGGCGGCAGCAGCAGCAGCAGCAGCCCCAGCGCGGTCGGGGCCGGCGAGCGCATGGCGGGCCGAGGCGGGCAGCGTCGCGCAGGACGCGGCCCCGCGGGCAGACCCCAGGTCCAGCGGGAACCAGCCGAGCGCTCGGCCTCCGCGGCCGCCCCCCGCTCCGCCGTGCCGGCCGTTCCCGGGGCTACTTGGCGGAGCCGGGCGGCGTCCCGCCCACCGACAGCCCTAGCGCCGCTATTGGCCGCTGGGACCCAGGCCGTCCCCATGTGGCCCAATCCGGGCTCGCCACGAGCAGCGGCCAATAGGAAGGCCCCGGGTCAGCGTCCGCCGGGAGGGGGCGCGGACGGGGGCGTGGAGGTCCGAGCCCGCCGCTCGCGCGCTCCGCCCACTGCGGCCATCTTTACTCCGGGCAGGGCGAGCGTCCGCCGCGGCGGTGACCAGGCTTGGGGGCCATGTTAGGTTTGGGCGAGGGCCTCGCGTCGGTCCCCGGCTTCCGCCCGCCGGCTTCCGGCCTCGAGCGGTCCTGGGAGCCGCGCTTCGAGGGACGACGCGGCGGCAAGGCCAGGTCAGCGCGCGCTCCCGCGGCCGGGGCTGTCGGGGCTGGTGGCGGGCGACGGCGCGACCCGGACTGTCGGGAAGGGCGGGGGGAGGCGCGGGAGCCAGGCTCGGAGAGGGGAGAGCCGCGGCCTGCGTGGGCCGTGGACGTCGCTGGTCTGGAGCTGCCGCTCGTGTGCCCCGCCCGGGGCTGTCCCCCTGCGGTACGGCCCTTCGCCCGCGAGCCGGCGGGACAGGAGGGCGCCCGCCCGTCCCTCCTCCGCCGATAGCCGGGCTGAGCGCGCCTGCGGCGTCCGGGACCCCTCTCCGGCCCCGCGCGGCGCGCACCTGCCGTCCCGGGCGCTCCGCTCGGCCTCGGCGCGGCTGGGGCTTCTGCCCTCGGTCCCTAGCGGCAGAGGGACACCGCGCTGGCCGTGGCCGTGTGCGTCCCTGCAGCCGGCGGGGCGGGGTCCGGGGCGGGGGGCGCCGGTTCTCAGCGGACCTGCGGCAGCGCGTGTCCGTTGGGCAGCGGGGCAGCTGAGCGTGCAGGGCCCGCGTCCTGGGGCCGCCGGAGCATCGGGGTGTTTGTGGTGACCCCGGGGCGGCTGTGACGACCCGGGGGGATTCTGCTGGGGTTCGTGGAGCGCGTCCCGTGCGGCAGCCCCGCCCTGGGACCCGTGAGCCGGCTCCGCGGGCAGCGGCAGCCACGCTCTCACGTGGGCCGCGGTGCTGACCAGCGGCTCCTCCCCGGAGCGGGGAGACCAGAGAAATGCCACCCTCAAGCTGCTTACGCTCCAGGAGGAGGGGGACACCCGGGCAACCCCTGTGTCCGTCGCGGCTGTTTCGGTGATTCTTGTTAGTGAAGCCTCTTTCCCCTCCGCGCCCACCTCACCGCCACCTGGAGCCGGACTCCTGCTCCGCGTGCGCAGATTTTCCTTCCCTCGTGGATCCCCCAGTTGCCTCTCTGGGGGCCACAGACCCCATACGTCTCCCTCCGGTCAGAAGGCAGCAAGCACCCTGACTCTCTCCTTTGGCTCCCCGCCCTTCTGGTGTTGATCAAATAAAATCAAGCCTGTTTTAAGAGAAGCCAGAAACTTTATTATGAAGGGGCGCCTGGGTGGCTCAGTGGGTGAAGCCTCTGCCTTCAGCTCAGGTCATGATCTCAGGGTCCTGGGATCGAGCCCCACATCGGGCTCTCTGCTCAGCAGGGAGCCTGCTTCCTCCTCTCTCTCTGCCTGCCTCTCTGCCTACTTGTGATCTCTGTCTGTCAAATAAATAAAATCTTAAAAAAGAAAGAGAGAGGGGAGGGGGGGCCAGAAACTTGAAGAAGAGCTTGCCACCTTCCCTCCTGACAAGTTGAAAACTATCTCACCCCCATCCCCCCGGCGTCACCACTGCACACACATCTGTCTGAACCCCGCAAGGATACGTTCCTGTTTTTGCCACCTACGTATTCACGTTCAGGACCAGTCTGGGACCACGCCCAGGTGCCACGTGGCTCCCAGGATGAGGGCAGGTGCAGCCTGGCAGGCGGCCAAAGCTCCTGTCTAGTCTGGCTCCACTGGCTGTCGTGAACTCTGGGTCCCGCCTCCTGCCCTCCTGTGGCTGCCCCTGCACGGTCCTCCAGACCCATCCCTCCCACCCCACAGCCTCCTGTCCCTGGTCTCTCTGCCCCTGCCACAGGGTCCTACTCTCCTGCCAGATTTGAGCCTCTCAAGGGCAGGGGCCGGGCCCTCCAGAGGCTGGGCCAGTCCCGGCCCGGCTGCACCGAAGACCCACTCAGTTCTGCAAAAAAAACCTTGGGTCCTGGAAAGATCCTCCCACAGCTCAGTGTGAGGTAGCCGGTTAAGCCGGGAAAGGCACTCAAGCGTGATTTTTCTTTGAACTTTCTCTTTCGATGTGTTTCGATTCACCGAGATTACAACAGTGGTTTAAAGACTTCGCACACGCCCTCCACTCAGCTCCCCCAGGTGTTAACTCGGGGGACTTTGGAAACCCTGGAACCTGTGTTTCCATCTTCTCCCAGGGCTCCCGGAGCGGCGCGGCCGAGGACGGCTGGAGGCCCGGGAGGAGGGAGAGCGCCATGGCTGGGAGGAGGACGTGGGGTGCGGGCAGGCAGCGCCGGCTGCTGGGGCTGCTGCTGGCTGTGGCCGCCACCCACCTCCTCGCCTGCCCCTACGCCAAAGTGGAGGAGAGCTTCAACCTGCAGGCCACGCACGACCTGCTTTACCACCGGCTGGATGTGGGCAAGGTGAGCCCTGCGTCCGAGGTTCACAGCCTCCCAGCCGCGGGCGCCCGCTGACCCCCCTTCCCCCTGCAGTACGACCATCTCGAGTTCCCCGGAGTGGTCCCCAGGACGTTCCTCGGGCCGCTGGCCGTGGCGGTGCTCTCCAGCCCTGCAGTCTACGTGCTGTCCCTGCTGGAAGCCTCGAAGTTTTACTCTCAGCTAGTGGGTAAGGGGTCCCCGGATGACAGAAGGGAGGGCCTCGGTGTGGTCGGGGGATTTCCAGGAGCCCGGCAGAGGCTCCCTCCCTCAGGAGGGTCCTTCTGTCAGAAGCTTGGCCATCCTCAGCCACTCGCCGTGGTGGCCCGGAGCGCGAGGGCAGCTGCGGCCTGGGCCCTTCTGTGGTGTCAGCTGGGACAGCTCACGGAGCGCCTCTTGCTCCTGCTCTCGAGACCGCGACGTGAGGGTACTGGCCCCGGCTCCGCAGGCGGGAGCGGCAGGGGTGCGGCGGGCGCGTGACGTCTCCCACAGGGCTGCACCCCTGCAAGGGAGCCCTTCACCGTGCGGAGCTTTCCAGCCTGCAGTGGCAGCCTCCTTCCCGCCCCCGGAGGTTGCCGTGGACACCGTGGGCAGAGGGTTCCGGATCTTCTGTGTGCCTGGGTGGACAGCTGTTAACCTGGACTCGGAGCATCTGTGCCCGCCACCCCACAACGTCATCGTTGAGCCGGCCGCCACCGTGTTTCCATTCCGGTGCATTTGTGCCGCATCCGTACGCAGACTTCCTTTAGATTCCCCCCCAGACGCACACACACTCTGTGGCTGGCTGTCCGTAGACTCCTGGAAATCTTGCCAACACGTGGGGCAGCTAGACAGGCTCAGCTGGCTTTGTGGGGTCACAGGAGCCCCAGAGGGGGCGACGTGACATTTCCAGGGTGCTAAGCCAGTCACACTGACCTACGGACACACCTACCCTGCCCGGTGGCTGTGTCCCCCAGGGCTCACCTGCCCTGGGCCACGCGGTCACAGCGGAGCTGTGGGGTTGGGGTGCCAGGGTCCAGGCTGTCCGTTCCCCACGCCCCGTCCGTTTTCAGTAGCGGGGTCAACACCCCTCTTTTGAGGTGGCTTTACTGTCCTCTGGTCATTAACTCGCCATCACAGGTAACCTATCGGGTCCCCTTGGCCTGCGCCTGTCGCTGCCGACCACACCTTGCCACGTTTGTTCAGTCAGGGCTGTGCTTGGACTCGGAGTTGTTTTCGGACTCTGGACCTTACAGAAGGAAGTGAGACGGCAGTTTGGAGCCACGGTGGCCACCATGTTCTGCTGGGTGACGGCCACACAGTTCCATCTGATGTTCTACTGCACACGGACGCTCCCCAACGTGCTGGCCCTGCCTGTGGGTAGGTAGCCGCCGACCACGCCGGTCACTGGGCATGCCGGCCGGGGGCAGGGGCATCCGTCTGGGCCGTGTCTGCCTGCGGACAGCTGGACCCCACTGGGCATCTCAGAAATGCCCCGGAGCAGGCGGGCCTGTGACGAGCAGCAGGGTCTCGTGCTGGATGGGGGTGCGGTTTCCAGCAAGAGGTGCAGGTGCACAGAGGAGGCTGCCTGGGAGGGTTCCTGGTGTGTGGACAGTGAGCGCTTGGCCAAGAGGAGCCGCCTGTGGGGGCATGGGACGGCCGCACCCTGGGAGTCACGAGGAGACCGAGAGTCGGTGGACGAGGGGCTGTGGATGGCTTGGGTCTGGGGGTCTGCGCCGATCTGAGCAGCGGAGCCTGTGGGATGTGGTGGAAGGGTGGCAGGCGGGGCACCAGCAGGACATGGTGTGTGCCCGGGAGGGAGGCCAGGCAAGGGTGGTGCTGGACGTGTGCTGCTGGGGCCTGGAGCAGCTAGGAGGCCGGTTGCGGGGATGCAGGCATCTGGGGTCTGGGTGCCGTCGGGCCTGCGCAAGTGGCCCCAGACTGCGTGATGGCGCAAGGCCGTGGCTGGAACCCGCAGCCCCGTGTCAGCACATCTGGGTCTGAGCGACACTGCTGTCTTCTGGAGGGTTCCATGGGGCTTTCACAGTGAGGAAGGCGACCGGCCTGCCCTGGCCCCCCTGTCTTGCAGTCCTGCTGGCGCTCACGGCCTGGCTGCAGCTGAAGTGGGCCCGCTTCATCCGGCTCTCGGCCTTCGCCATCCTCGTCTTCAGAGCCGAGCTGAGCCTGCTGCTGGGCCTCGCGCTGCTGCTGCTTCTCGGCACCCGGAGGCTCTCCGTGGTGAAGGCCCTGCGCTGTGCCGTGCCGGCCGGGCTCCTCTGCTTGGGTGAGTGGGACTGGCCAGAGCCGTTCTCGCGGGGCGTGCAGCTCTGCCTGTAGGAAGGTGCGGAGAGACCCGGGACAGTGGCTTTTTACTAAGTGAAATCGCCTTAACTTAAGCAGCATGACGGAGTCTGAACGCGGCTCCCCGGCGGTTCTGCCCGAGCTGCTCCCAGGAGGCCCTCACCCCTGCGCGGGGTTCTGTCCCCAGGCTCTCCCCGGTGTCTGGGCCGGCGCGGGGGCCCGGGCCCTGCGCCTGGCCGGCTGGGGGTGCGGTGGTTCCACGGTGTGCGCCGCTCCCCGGGAGGCCCGGTGCGTGGTGTCCGTGCCAGTGTGGCTGCCTCGCGGGACGCTGACCCGTGACCGGGAAGCCGGAGCCGCTCGGGCGGCCGGTGCGCTCCTACGGGCTCCTCTGTCTCAGCAGGACTGACGGTGGCCGTGGACTCCTATTTTTGGCGCTATCTCGTGTGGCCAGAGGGAAAGGTGCTCTGGTACAACACGGTCCTGAACAAAAGTTCCAACTGGGGAGTATCCTTCAGGGTGTCTGTAGGTCAGGCCGCGCAGGCGAGGCGGCGGGAGCTGCTTTCCTCCCCGTGGAAGCACCGCGTCAGGGTTGGTCGTGGAACAGTCCAGCATCCGCGCGAGCTCAGAGGAAAGTGTGACAAGTCCCCAGCGCACCCGCCTCGGGATGGGCCATCCTGTGGGCGACGGGGAGTCTGGGGGGCCGCGCAGCGCAGGGTGGGGGGGTCTGGGAGCTGCAGGCAGGATCCCCTGTCGGCCGTGCCGCCCCGCTCCGCGCGGACGGGCTGGCCGGCGTGTGGTCTCCTTAACCCTCCCGCCCGAGACCTCCCCGCTGCTGTGGTATTTCTACTCGGCCCTGCCCCGCGGCCTGGGCTGCAGCCTGCTCTTCGTGCCCCTGGGCGCCGTGGACAGGCGGGCGCTGGCGCTGCTGCTGCCCTCGCTGGGCTTCGTGGCGCTGTACTCGCTGCTGCCACACAAGGAGCTGCGGTTCGTCATCTACGCCTTCCCGCTGCTCAACGTGGTGGCCGCCAGGGGCTGTGCCTGCCTGTGAGTCCTCCCTCCCCCAGCCACGCGCTCGCTGGCTCGCGGGGACGCTGTGCAGCCGGACGGATGTGTCCGAGCGGGGAGGGCAGTGGGGTCGGGAGGGGCCGGCCTCTGCTCCGTCTGAGGTCCGTCGGGCCTGCGTCCACTCGGCGGTGCGAACCGTCCAGGGCTCGGCCGCCCGGGGAGGACACTCGGTGTGGCTGCGGGGCAGCCGGGCAGGCTGCGGGCGGGTGGGTGGTCCCCAGGGCCTACTTCTCGGCTGGGGGGTGCTCGGGGGGCCGTCCCCATGTGGACAGTGTTTGTCTGGGCAGGGGATAGGCCAGAAGAAAGGGGAAAGGCAGGGGAGTGGGCTAGGGCTAGGAGACGGAGGTGTGGGATTACTGAGGGAGGGGCCGGTGCAGCACAGAACCAGCGGCCCCTGGAGAGGGTGCCCAGGCCATAGGCAGGGTGGTCCCACGGGGCTGCTGCTCTCTGGAACGGGGCTGTAGGGCTGCAGGGCTGTGGGGCTGAGGCGGGACGGTCTCTGCCGTCGCAGCATCTCTGTGAAACGTACTGTTCTCCTTCCAGGCTGAACAGTCACAGGAGGTCTTGGCTGTATAAGGTGGGGTCCGTCCTTGTGATAGGACACCTCTTGGTGAATGCCACATACTCGGCCATAGCCCTGTACGTGTCCCACTTCAACTATCCCGGTGGCGTGGCCATGTGGAAACTGCATGAGTTGGTGTCTCCCAGGACAGGTGGGCGCTCGGGTCCGTGCTGGGGTTTCCCCGGGACAGGTGGGCGCTCAGGGCCATGCTTGGGGCCAGCTGCAGCTCTGGCCAGGGGCACGCAGCTCTCAGTTCTCACTGAGCATACGCGGTTTTCCGCAGATGTCGTTCTGCACATCGACGTGGCTGCCACACAGACAGGTGTGTCCCGGTTTTTGGAGGTCAACAGTGGCTGGAGGTATGTTCCCACTGTGATATGACTGCAGACGAGGCGCTCCCCCAAGAGGCGGTGCGTGGGCTCCCTGGGGGCACCTGGATGCTGGGAGCCGGCCTGGGGCCTCAGGTGTACAGCCACGCTCTGATCTTGCAGGTATGACAAGAGGGAGGACGTGCGGCCTGGGTCAGGGCACATGCTGACCTACACGCACCTCCTCATGGAGGCCGCCCCTGCGCACCTGGCCCTCTACAGGGACACGCACCGGGTCCTGGCCGGCATCGCGGGCACCACTGGCGTGAGTCTGAACCTGACCATGCTGCCGCCGCTGGACGTGAACCTGCAGACAAAGCTGGTGCTTCTGGAGAGGCTCCGTGGGCCTTCCTGAGCAGGGGCCAGCGTTGTTCCGAGGACGTCGGAGCTCCGTCAGCGTCCCTGCAGAGGAGACCATGCGAGAAACAGCAGAACCGTGGACGTGCCCTGGACGGAGGCCTGAGGGAAGAGGCCCAGCTCCTCCATGGCTGCCCGAGACCACACGCGGTCACAGCAGCGGGGACTGCAGGCCTTGCCCTGCACTTCGGCTGCTGCCCCTGGGCCTCTCGGAGCACCCGAGAAAGCGCCCCCTTGGAGGGGCGTCCTGTGAGTCTTTGTGAAGACGGACCGTGGGAACTGCAGTGCCTGCTGCCCCCTCCCCTGCCTCAGCTGCAGGACGAGGCCTTTGCGGGCACAGGCATGACGTTTCCATCCCAACAAAACTGGGGAATTCAAGGAGGAACAAGAATAAAAATTTAGATGTTTCTTTCTTAGACATCTCATGAGAAGTAACGTTGCCAGAGACCCCTTCACGCAGGTTGTCTTAAGTGATAATTTTTATGTCTTTACGCTTTACTGAGAAGTATTTACGAAGTACCCGGAGCGTATCCAACACCACCAGGCGCTGAGCACAGTGCGCAGAAATGAGCGTTATTGCACATGCGCGCTTGGGCCACGTGCGCTCACCACGCACACCTGCCACGTGTAGTCCTGCCACGCGTGTGCTGACACCACGCGCACCCACGTGCACACACACCACATGCACTTGTGCCACACGTAGGCACCAGGCACCCCCACTGCTCGTGTGCATAAAGAAAGGCTGCATTTTCTGAGTCGTTGGAGAGTGTTGCCTATGGCACGGCCTTGACCACGAGTGCCCCAGTGTGTCCCAGGAAGGAGGCGATGGCATTTCCTACCTGTAGCTGCTGTGTCGTCCACAGCACCGACGAGCAGCGTGTGAGCTGACACGTCCACTGGGAGGACCTCCTCCAGCCTCTCCTGCCTTGGTGCCCACTGATGGTTGCACGGCGTCTGGCCTTGGCCGCGCTCCCGCCTTCCAGCTGGTGCCCAACACTCTGCGAGCCAGCCCCGCCTTTCCCCTTTTATCTGTCATCAGTGTTTATTATTGATGTGTTATTGGCACTTGTCACTCATGTATAACGCATCAGCATTCACGTATTTGTCATCGGTTATCAGCATGAGCCTGTGGATTGCCGCTGGGCCTTGACCGTCTTGAGTCCTACCCAACCACCGTGGTGTTAATGCTGCACCAAGTTCACACAGGCTGTGCGTTGTGACACACCCTGGCGTTGCTGTGTTTTGTTGGAGTGCTTCCCTACTTCCTGGTACAAGGCTCTTAGGCCTCTCTGCCAGCCCTGAAATCAGCTGTGTGAGGGGCTCTGATTCCTTTGGTGGGAATGGTTGTAGAGACCAAGGTCTGGGTGTGAAATGTGCACGTTGCTCTCAGGATGTCTGTTTTTAGGTCCTCTCTGTGGATGGAGCTGGGGAGGATGGGCGTGCTCGCACACAGACCTGTGGACACATACGTGTGTGTGTGAGAAACCCCAGTGCCAGGCTGACCCTTCCAGCTCCCCGGTCTCCGTGGGCTGCTTGTTCTGTATCTGCGCCCGCCCTCCGCAGTGAGAGTCCCAACTCCAGCAATTTCCCTGTGTTTGCTTGTTGCCTTGGCTACACAACTGCAGGTTTGTAGGCAGATCCGGGGTCTTCAAATTCCTTGGAGGAGCCCTCCTGCTTCCGTGTGCTGGTTTTTCATTTGCAGTGTAACCGGCTTCATGTCTTTCTGATAGCATTCGGTCTCAGGATCTGACTCCCCACGCTCTCCCACGCTTCCAGAAATTGAACTGCTCGCAAAGGCACACTCGGGGACGGCACTCCCTCCTGGGCCTCCTCCACGTTTTTATAACTAGTGTCACTGCTTTCTGGTTTATCCTTTCTTTTTGTAAAGATGAGCAGATACACGTAGACTTCATTCCCTTCCTTTCTATGTGCTCTTTTGCACCTTTTTTCTTCTCCCAGAAATCCCCCCTTCGACCCAGAGACTTCTCGCACAGTACTCTGCTGTGTGAGTGTCCGCGGCTCACTCAGCCGGGCTCCTGTGTGTGGCACGGGGCCGTTGCCAGAACTTGACAACTTCACACCATGCTGCACATGTGCCCCCAGACGTGTATTTTCGTGCTGTGTGAGGTGTGTCTTTATGGTGAGTTCCTACGAGCGGGAATGCGAGCTCTTGGGGAAACGTGTATGGGATTAGCTGGGTATCACCGTGTCTCCCTTCCCAGGGCTGGCAAAGCGTTAACACTCGCTCCTTGTGCTCTCATGGGGGAGCGTGGGGTCTCTGTGGACTTCATTCCTTCAGGAGGGAAGGTGAACCTCTTCATAGGATGAAGAATCATCGGTTTTGTAAGTTGTCTGTTCACATCTCTTGTCTGTTTTCCATTGGACTTGGGTCATCCCCCCCCCAACCTTTTATAAAAACTCTTCACTTTCTGGGGTGTTTACCCTTTCCATCCAATATATGCTGCAAATAATTTCTCCGTTTGTCACTTGTCTTCTGACTGATTATGAAGCACTTTCCTGGGCACGAGTTCGCTCAGTTTCACATTTGCACACGTGTTTACTGCTCTTTTCTTGACCCGCTTCCTATTTGGGAAGATTTTCCCACGCTCGGGCTCCGCCCATGTTTTCTGTCAGTCACTTCTGCCTGTAGACTTCAGATCCATTTGAGGTCACTTCCGTTTGTGTGAGCGGTGGACCTTATTTTATCTTTCTCCACATGGCTGTCCACCTACTGAAGGGCCATCATTGCCTCAGAGATTTGAAGTCACAAACAATATCCACATTTCAAGTTTGGTCGATTTTGAGAAAAGCCATTATAACTCTGTGCAGGCTTTTGTGAGGCTCTAAGATTCCAGCTCCTTTGTGTAAATAAGAGTACGTTTGGTTTTATAAGAAACCACCAAGCTGCCTTCCACAGTGGCTGCACCGTTCTGTGTCCCGCCAGCCATGCTAAGAGCTCCCGCTGCTCCCCGTCCTCCCAGCACTTGGTGTTGTCGGTGTCCTGCCTCTGGGCCATTCTGACAGACGTGCAGTGGTGTCTCATTTTCATGGTGCATTTGCTGGGTGCACGTCTCTGTGTTTGCTAATATCTTTAAGACTCTTTTTCAATGGGATTGTTTCCCTACTGTTGAGTTTTAAGGGTTCTTGGTACATTGGGGATAATAGCCCTTTTTCAGAGGCATCTTTTGCATATTTTTGTCCCGCCCTGTGGTGTGTCTTATTCTCGTGACATGGATCTTTCATAGAGCAGAGAATTTTAATTTTAACAAAGTCTAGCTATCAGTTCCCTCTTTTTGTGCTTTTGGTGTTGTATCTGAAAAGTCATCTCCGGGGCGCCTGGGTGGTTCAGTGGGTTAAGCCTCTGCCTTCGGCTCAGGTCATGATCTCAGGGTCCTGGGATCGAGCCCCGCGTTGGGCTCTCTGCTTGTCAGGGAATCTGCTTCCCCCTCTCTCTCTGCCTGCCTCTCTGCCTACTTGTGATCTCTGTCTGTCAAATAAATGAATAAATCTTAAAAAAAAACCCAAAAACTCATCTCCACACTCAAGGTCATCTAGATTTTCTCCTATGTTACTTTCTAGGGATTTTATAATTTGGATTTACATTTAGGCATGTGATCTATTTCATGTTAATGTTTATGAAGGGTGTAGGTCTGTGCCTGAGTTCTTTCTTTTTTTTTTGTGCAAGTGAATGCCCAGTTTTTCCAGCCCCATTAGTTGAAGAGACCGTCTTTGCTCTATTGTGTTGCTTTTAGTCCTTTTTCAAAGATCAGTTAACTGGATTTATGGAGGTCTATTTCTAGGCTATTTTGTTCCATTGATCTATTGAAATTTTCTTTTGCCAATACCACATTGTCCTGATTAACTAGCTTTATAGTAAGTCTTGAAGTCAGGTAATGACAGTCTTGCAACTCTGTTCTGCTTCAGTATTCTGTTGGCTATTTTGCTTATCTATATAAACTTCAAAATTGTTTTATCAATATCCACAAAATAACTTGCTGAGATTTGATCAAGATTGCACTGAATCCACAGATCAAGTTGGAAAGACCTGACATCTTGACGGTATTGAGTCTTCCATGAATATAGAATTCCTCCCCATTTATTTAATTCTTTGATTTTGCTCATCAGAATTTTGTTCTCTTCCTGGGGTGCCTGGGTGGCTCAGTGGGTTAAAGCCTCTGCCTTCGGCTTGGGTCGAAGTCTCAGGGTCCTGGGAGCAAGCCCTGCATCAGGCTCTCTGCTCAGTTGGGAACCTGCTTCCTCCTCTCTCTCTCTGCCTCTCTGCCTACTTGTGATCTCTGTCTGTCAAATAAATAAATAAAATCTTAAAAACAAAAAAGAATTTTGTTCCTTATAGAAGCCTTGTATATATTTTATTAAGACTTATGCCCTAAGGATACCTGTGTGATTCAGTTGGTTAAGTGTCTGACTTCAGCTCAGGTCATGATTTCAGGGTCCGAGGATCGAGCCCTGCATTGGGCTCCCTGCTCAGCAGGGAGCCTGCTTCTTCCTCTGCCGCTCCCCCTGCTTGTGCTCTCTCTCTCTCTCTAATAAATAAATAACATCTTAAAAAATATATTTATGCCTAACTATTTAAATTCTTTGAGTGATAATGTAATGATATGCTTGTAATTTCAAATTCCATTTGTTCATTGGTATGTAGGAAAGAAATTGACTTTTGTATATTAACCGTGTCTCCTGCAACTTTACTATAATTGCTTAGTTCCTTATCAATTCTTCTTAAATCAGTTATTTTGTCCTTTCTACTTAGATGATCATGTGATCTGTGAATAAAGAGTTTTATTTTTTCTTTGCCAATCTGTGTACCTTTTATTTCCTTTTCTTGTCTTATTGCATTAGCTAGCATTTCCAGTTCAGTGTTGAAAAGGAGTGGTAAGAGAGGACATCCCCTCTATGCCCAGTTTACTGAGAGCTTTTATCATGAATCAGTGTTGGATTTTGTCAAATGCTTTTTCTCTATCATGATCATATGATTTTTCTTGTTTAGCCTGTTGATCTGATGGATTAAAGATTTTCAAATGTTGAACCAGCTTTGCATACCTGGGATAAATCCCATTTGATCATGGTATATAATTCTTTTCATAAAATTGTTGGGTTTGATTTGCCTTTTTTTTTTTTTTAAAGATTTCTGCATCTCTGTTCATGAGTGATTTTGGTCTGTAGTGTCTTTGTCTGGTTTTGGTGTCAGAATAAAGTAGGAGGTATCCCATCTGTTTCTATCTACTGGAAGAGATTGCAGAGAATTAATTTCTCCTTAAATATTTGGTAGAATTCACCAGTAAACTGATCTGGACCTGGTGCTTTCTGTTTTAGAAAATTATTAATTGTTGATTCAATTTCTTCAATAGATACAGGCCTATTCACATTGTCTATTTCTTCTTGTGTGACTTTTGGCAGATGGTCTTTGAAGAAATTGGTCCGTTGTTATCTAGGTTATCGAGTCTGTGTGCATAGTTGTTAGTAGTATTCCTTTATTACCCTTTTGACATCCATGGATCTGTAGTGATGTCTTCTCTTTCATTTCTGTTATTAGTAATCAGTGTCCTTTCTCTTTGTTTTCTTAGCCTGTCTGCAGGCTTATCAATTTCATTAATCCTTTCAAAAGAACCAGCTTTTGGTTTCATTGACTTTCTCCATGGATTTCCTGTTTCTGATTTCGTGAATTATGGCTCTGATTTTTATTATTTCTTCTGCTTACTTTGGACAGAATTTGTTCTACTTCTTCTATTTTCCTAGGTGGAAACTTAGGAGTATTTATTTTGGATCTTTCCTCTTTCTGATATATGCATCCAACACTAAATTTCCCTCTAAGCAGCACTTTCACAGCATCCCACAAATTTTAATAACATGTTTTTATTTTCATTTAGTTCCAATTATTTTAAAATTTCTCTTGAGAGTTCATCTTTTACCCATGCATTGTTTAGAAGTGTGTTGTTTAGGGGCACCCGAGTGGCTCATTTGGTTATGCATCTGACTCTTGATTTCAGCTCAGGTCATGATCTCAGGGACACGGGATCGAGCCTGCACTGGGATCTGAAATGGGTGTGGAGTCTGCTTGGGATTCTCTCTCCCCCTTTGCCTCTGCCCCCCACCCCCACCCTGCTCACCTGTGTTGTGTGCGCACGCTCTCTCTCTCTCAAGAAGAATCAAAAAGTGTGCTGTTTAGTCTCCCTGTATTTTGGGATATTCCAGTCGTCTTTCTGTTACTGATTTCTAGTTTAATTCCATCATGGTCTGAGAACAGATGTGGGATTTCTACTAGTTTATATTTTTTTGAGGTGTTTTATGGCCCAGAATGTGGTCCATCTTGGTGAATATTCATGTAAACTTGAGAAGAATGTGTGTTCTGTTGTTGGGTGAAGTCGTCTACAGATGGCACTTTTTTTTTTTTTTTTAAAGATTTATTTATTACTTGTTAGCATGGCTTACTTTCCTCTATTCATTTACTTTCAATCCATATGTGTCTTTATATTTAAAGTGGGTTTCAGGGCACCTGGGTGGCTCAGTTGGTTGGGCGGCTGCCTTAGGCTCGGGTCATGATCCTGGGATCGGGCTCCCAGCTCGGTGGAGAGCCTCCTTCTTTCTCTCCCCTCTGCTTGCTGCTTTGTCTCCTTGTGTTCTCTCTCTGTCTATATCTCTCTCTTAAATAAATAAATACAATCTTAAAAAAAAAATAAAGTGGGTTTCTTGGGATGCCTGGCTGGCTCAGTCAGTAGAGCATGCAACTCTTGATCTTGGAGTTGTGAGTTCAAGCCCCGTGTTGGGTGAAGGGATTATTTACATAAATAAAACTTGAAAAAAAAAAAAACCCAAAAAAACAAAGTGGGTTTCTTGTAGGCAACATGTTTTTGGGTCTTGTTTTTTGATCTCCTCTGTTAGTCTTCAACTGAGCATTTTCTATGATTCCATTTTCTCTCCTTTTTGGCATATTTATTCTACTTCATTTTTACTTTTTTTGGTAAGTGATTGCCCTAGAGTTTACAATACATATTTGCAGCTAATCCATGTGTATTTTCTTTTTTTTTCTTTCTTTTTTTTTTTTTTAAGATTTTATTTATTTATCTGTCAGAGAGAAAGAGGGAGAGAGAGCGAGCACAGGCAGACAGAATGGCAGGCAGAGTGGCAGAGGGAGAAGCAGGCTCCCTGACAAGCAAGGAGCCCGATGTGGGACTCGATCCCAGGACGCTGGGATCATGACCTGAGCCGAAGGCAGCTGCTTAACCAACTGAGCCACCCAGGCGTCCCTCCATGTGTATTTTCAAACAACGCTACACCACTTCATGGGTAACGTGAGCACCTTATAATTAAATAACCCTAATTCTTCCCTCCTGTACCTTGTGTCATTGCTGGCACTCACTTCTCTTTTATATGTGCTACATAAGCATTAAGATATGTATCTCGTATGTATGTAAGCAGACCTAATTCTACGTTGTTGATCTCATTATTTTGAACAAACTTAGCTGTTAGACTGAGAATAAAATGTTAACTTACTTCCTCAGAGGTCTTCCTTATTTTCTGTAGATCTGAGTTTCTGACCTATATTATTTTCCTTTCCTCTAATGAACTCCCCCTAACCTTCTTCCAAACCTGTCTACTGGCCACAAATTCCCTCAGTGTCTTTTTTCTTTCTTTCTTTCTTTTTTTTAAAAGATTTTATTTATTTGACAAAGAGAGGCACATCGAGAGAGGGCACACAGCAGGGGGAGCGGGAGAGGGAGAAGCAGGCTCCCTGCCGAACAGGGAGCCTGATGGGGCTCGATCCCAGGACCCTGGGATCATGACCAGAGCCGAAGGCAGAGGCTTAAAGACTGAGCCACCCAGGCACCCCCCTCCCCCTCAGTGTCTTTCTGAGAAAGTCTATTTCTCTTTCATCTTCACGAATGTTTTCACAGCATGTGGAGTCCTGCGTGGGATTTTTCTCTCCACACTTTAAGTATCTGGTCCATGTTCTTTGCACTTGCACGATTTCTGAAAAGTCAGATGTGGTTCTAATCTTCGTTTCTTTACAGTAAGGTCCCCTTCCGCCCAGCTTCGTCAGGACGCACAGTTTGCGTGTGATTTTCTGTAAACTGCAGACGAAATTTAAAGGTGTCAGGTGGTGTGTTTTGCTTCGTTTGCTTCCTGGGCCGGAGGCGTGTGTCCGGCGTTCAGCTGGGGGCGTGCTCGGCGTTGCTGCGGACGTCCCTTCTGCTCCTTGCCTTGTTTTCCCTCTGCCCACCGCACGGATGTTACTCCTCTTGCTGTTGTCCCGTAGACTTTGGCTATTCTGTGCTGGTGTTTTCCAGTCTTTCTCCTTAATTTCCAGTTTTCAAAGACTCTTGTGACATACCCTCGAGCTCAGAGATGCTTTATTTCGCCACGTTCCGTCCAGGAGGTCCGCAGAACGCAGCCTCCCCCCCCCGCCGCGGCGGCTGTTCTCTAGTCTCCGTTGCCGGCGGACTGCGCCGAGGACCGGCCAGAGGTGGAAACACGGTGCCTCTCGTGTCGGTCTGAGCGTCCCCCGGCACGGCTGGTCACACCTGACTCCCCGTGTGGGCGCTTGCCCCAACTGCCCGTCTTTAATGTCTGCCTCCTCCGCCTGCCCCGCAAGCGGCTTCGGAAGAGCGGGGCGCACACCTCGGCCGCCTGCCTCTCCGTCTGCACTTCCCTGGTCGGGAGGAGCCGTGAGCCGCTGGCGCCGGGCCGCTGGGAGGACAGGGCGCTTTCCAGCTGCGCGAGCTGCTCCAGGAGCAGGTGCACAGCTGCTGGCCGGCGGCGGGGAGGGGCTGGGAGCTGCTCCTGAGCTCAGAGCCCACAGTGACCAAGATGAACGGCCCTTGAATCTGCAAACCGGAGCTCCCGCAGAGCTGGCTCTCGGGGCCGGGGTCGGGATCCGGTGCCGCCCGCACCGCCGGATCCACAGGGCCCCTCCTGCACTGACCCCAGCTCAGGAAACAAGCATCCGGCATCTTGTGCAGGGCCCCGCACGGTAGCCCTCTGCGCCCTGCTGCTGTCCGACGTGGGCCTCCACCCCGTCTTCTCGGGGGCTGGACGTGAATCCGAAGGGCACGACTGGGTCCGGGCTCAGTCCTTTGGCAGAGCCCCTCCCCCAGGGGCTGCGTCTGGCCTGCCTGAGGGCCGTGCTGCCCGGGCCAAGCCCACCACCGACCCCACGATTACAGTGGTTCTTGGGCAATGTCACCATGGGGACGGTAACCTGTAGCTCTTCCACTTCCCTTCCGGAAAGATCCAGAAACCATTAGGGACAGCCCAGCAGGAGCATCTGCCCCCGAGGGGTGAGCGAGCTGCCAGTCCAGCGGGCATGAGAGGCCAGGTGCCTAGAAGGGGGTGCCCTGGGGGGTGGCCTGGCGTGGCGGCCACATAGAGTAAGGAGGTTTTCCGTGGGGCCGGGGAGCAGGGCACAGCAGCCGATGTGAGGTATCAGAGCCCGAGCCGGGAAGGAGGCGTCAGGGAGCGGGGGACAGAGGCACCTGTCAGGTAAGGGACTGCTGAGGGTGCTCAGAGATGGCCTGAGAAGGGGGCCGTGAACACGGGAAGAGAGAAAAGTGGAGTGAGCCCTGCGTGTTGGTTCCAAACGTGTGACAGAGAGGCCTGGGGACAGTGTATTCGGTACAGAAATAGAAACGCAAATGTACCTGCGCCCCACGAGTCCCACAAGGAGCCGTACCCCAGCAGGGACAAGCACGGCCCGCGCCTGGTCCTGGGCTCTCCCACACAGCCCCCAAAAAGGGGCAAGGGTGCCTGGGGGAAGCACCCAGCTCCGCCACGGGGCAGGGAAGGAAGATGAGCCCGAAGGCATAGCCGCAGCCACAGCAGCAGGACGTCCGCAGAGCAGCGGGGCTGCCAGAAGGACACACAGGCCAGACCAGGGGCTCCCGCTGGCCCGATCGGGGAGAATTTGTGCACACTAGCAAGAGTAACAGCTCATAAGCGAGATCTTAAATGTGCCTTAAACATGAACAAATCACACTTGGTATGGGGACTGGGATGTTTACGTTGTCTCAAAGAGCGCCACACGGCATAGTTTTTAATTACAAGGGAAGACGGCTTGCAGTGAGGGGCCTGGTAGACCTCCTGCACCCAAGCAGGTGTGCAGCCTTGTGAAGCCGCCACCCAAGCCAGCTCGCGGGGCGCCACAGAACAACCCCGCCTGCGGGAGTGTGGAGGCCGGAGACACTGAGGAATGTTCCGGACTGGGGGGGGGGGGGGCAGGTCAGCTCCACAGGACACGAGCCGCAGGGCTGGGTCGTGGTCAGCGCGGTCGGCCCTCCGTGGAAGTGGCTGGGGCCTCGGGTCAGCACCGTGGTCCGAGACTCTCCGCAGACCCCACTCCATCTGCGGGACCTTCCTGGGAGGCTGACCCTCTCGAGGTGAGCCTCCCGCGGCTGGCACGACCCGCTCAGGGGTGCAGGGAGGAGGGTCCTTGTGTTGTACTTGGGGTGACCCTGCAAGACAGGGATCGTTTGAAGATAAAATAATTTTTAAAACCAGTTTGCGTTTTATGAAACAGCTTACACATCGGAGCTTCCCAACAGTTGCACACGGGGTGCCCGGTGGGCTCAGGTGTAAGCGTCTGCCTTCGGCTCAGGTCATGATCCCGGGGTCCTCGGATCGAGCCCCGTGTTGGGCTCCCTGCTCCGTGGGGAGCCTGCTTCTCCCTCTCCCGCTCCCCTACTGTGTTCCCTCTCTTGCTTTCTCTGTCAAATAAATAAAATCATCAAAAAAAAAATAGCTTGAGCAAGGTGCTTTATGCAAACCTCAGAGGCTGAGGGGAGGCGGCCTGGGGGCCACGGGGAGCCCAGCGCTGGGGGCTGGGCGGGTCACTGTGGCGTTGGTGGTGACCGGCTGGCCACCTGGGAGCAGAAGCCCCAGGTCAGTATTAAAACAAACAATACGGGGGCCTGGGTGGCTCAGTGGGTTAAGCCTCTGCCTTCGGCTCAGGTCATGATCTCAGGGTCCTGGGATCGAGCCCCGCATCGGGCTCTCTGCTCAGCGGGGAGCCTGCTTCCTCCTCTCTCTCTGCCTGCCTCTCTGCCTACTTGTGATGTCTGTCAAATAAAATCTCAAAGAAAAAATAAAAAAATAAACAATACGTTGTTGAAATATACATGTAATACATCATATGCCCCCAAATGACATATAAATTCAATTCCATGTCCATCAAAATACTGTCTGGATCTCCCATGGAACTTGGTGACGGAGGACAAAGTACCAAGGAAAGTGGGAAAACTAAGGGGCAGGCATGTTTGGACTCCTCAGACACCCTGGGAATCAGGGCGCTGTGCAGGTGGCGAGCGGCCAGGGGGCCCAGAGGCGGCCCATGGGCCCTGCAGGGGCGCCATGAGTCGGGACGGGATGCCTGGGTCTGCAGCGGCCAGGTGGGGACGGAGGGAGCACAGGCCAGCTCCAGCCCCGGAAGCCCGGACCCCAGACGGGTGCCCGCCGGAGCCGGGCAGAGGGACCATCTGTGCCCCAATCATGGACGAGGCCGTGGTGGGCACAGGGCACCAGGCGAACCCCCCTCACGCCATCGGCCTCCTCTCGGCCTCAGGGTCGCTGACGGTCAGTAGCTTGATAAACATGAGAAACCCTTCAATGTTTAAGGAAAACACAGTGTTGAGTTCGTGACATCAGCGCGCAGAACTTTCCTGACCTGGAAGTCCCCACGGAAGCACACGCCCTCCCTCCGGGACACAAGTCGCAGCGCCGAGGAAACGGGCAAACGTGCGGACGAGCACTTTGAGATGCTGTATTTCATCCCCTGGACGGGCCTGTTCGAAAGTCTTCATTTTGATTTCCCCACTTTTACCAGAAATGTTCTCCTTCCTTCTGCCTGGAGCTCCCTTTGGGGGTCACAGGGAAGGCCTGGTGGTGACAGACTTTCAGTCTTGTTTCGTTGAACACGTGGCTTCCGGCTCCGTTCGAGGTGCCTTTTCTGGGAACATGACGGGGCCGGCACGGAGAGCCCTTCCGATGCCCCCACGCTCCTGTTGGAATGCCAGCGCCGGCGGGAGTCCCTCCGGACGTGAGGGTGTTTCTGTCTCCGATTCCGTGTCCTTGGTTGGCAGCACGGCTGGTGGACGGGGCCCGCTTGGGGCTGCACATGTGGCCGTGGGCGGCGGGGTCGGCTGGGCAGAGCCACGCGTGACCCGCCCTCGGACACGAGACCTGTCCACTGAGTTCCCGATGGGTCAAACGTTCTGTGTTTACAGAATTTCACTCTCCGGCCATACCTTCCTGAGCGCGTTAGTCACAGAGCCCACGTCTCGGCTCTGCTTCGGATGCCCCCCGAGTCGCCTCCTATCTGTTCCCGTCCGTCTCGCAGTCCTTGGTCATAGCTGGTTTTTTGGTGTGTCTCGGGTTTTTATTGAGCGTCAGACTGAACTACATGAAGCTACAGGCGCTCTGGATCTTTTCACTGGAAGAAATTTACTTGCCCTGATGCCACCAAGCCCGCTGTGTGTAAGCTGGTCTCCCGCTGGCTCTGGAACCCGGGGCCCTCACAGTGGCAGGCCCCGAGGTCGTGTCTCCCCCTCGGGGTGCCTGCTTATCTCCCAGCTGCCATCCCGGGCACACGCGCCTCGGGGAGCTGGCACCTGCTTCGGGGCAGCGGCCTGGCACGAGGCCCCTCCTGAGGCTCCCCCGTTGTCCAGCACCTGGGCTCCTGGCCGCGCGTCACTGCTGTGTCTCTCTTTCCGGGGCCACCGCGTCCGGCTTGGGCCACCACCTTCAGCACACCAGCCAAAGTCCCTCAGGGGTCTCCGCTCGCTGGGGCTCCTTCCTCAGATCCTGGGGTGCCTGCTCCCGTTTTCTCTGGCCTTGATGGCTCTCGAGGAGGCCTGGTCTGCTACCGGCTGCCGCCACAGAGTCAGAAGGACAAGGGAAGGGAATTTTAATGTTAAATAAAGTCCAGTGTTTCACATCCATTTACTCACCAGGGTGAGATCCGAGCTTATACAAAACTCTTGCTTACGCGTGAGCACGGACGTTGGTCCGCTGACCCGCAGTGTTGCCCCGCACGCGACCCAGGCAGCTCACGAGTCAGGTTTGAATGGAGTGCAGGCGGGACATCGCACAGCAGACCCGCTGTCCTCAACAGGCCGGCCACCGTCCCCTTCGCACACCACTGCCGATGTCGGCCACTCCTTCCTGTGGGACGGTCTGCCATTCCCGCGGTGCCGGACGGGGCCACGGTTCCAGAACCACCCACCGGCCACACAGCAGGACAGATGCGTGGGGCTCAGGGGCCGTGCCCTGCAGCCCCTCCCGCACCTTCCATGCAGCCTGTCGCCCACATGCCTCACCGGACAGGAGCAGCCCAAGGTCACAGGTTCTAAAACCTGGGCGGAAGCGTAGACCGGGTCGGGAGCAAAGATCCAGCGTGCTGCACAGGTTTGTGCTCCGTGGGCCCGGACGTCTGTCCACACGGCTCCGCGGCAGCGGGCGGGGCGGGGGGTGGGGGTACGACAAGCGTGGACGGCCAGGGCCGGCTGCGCTCCAGGAAAGCTTCACAGAGACGGAGCCTAGACCCTGGGCTCTCAGGAGCAGGGACCACGTCCACATTCACTACGGCTCTGTGCCAGGAGCTGGCCTGGGCCTGGAGGGCGGAGGGTCCCTCGGTCACCGAGCGAACGACAGCTTGCGTCCTGCAGCCACCCTGTGCCCCCTCCTCTCAGGGCACAACCCAGGACGCCCAGCAGATCGCCCCTGCTGCCCACATGTGGCCCCGCAGCCATGACGGCTGGGACGCGGGGTCCACCTCTGTCCTCACCCCACAGCCGGCAGCCAGGGCTGCCCAAGTGGGTCCAGGGCCGGAGCCCTGCTCTGGCAGGGGCACCTCCCCAACACCGACAGGCTGGGAGTCCCGCCCGCCCGCAGCTTGCGGTCCTCCTGTGGTCGGACCCTCCCCCAGGTGGAGACCTGCGCCGACCCTGGAGGCCTGAACGAGTGCACCCAGGCTCCCCCCCCCCCCCCCCCCCCGAGTCCTAGCCACACCGCTGGGAGCCGGAGACCCTCCCTCCCGCGAACACACACACACGTGAGCGCCTGGCGCTCCTGCCCTGGTCCTGACCTCAGCCCACGGGAGGCCCCCGCGGCTCCACGCGCAAAACAGACACATGAGCCCCTTCCGGGAAAGCCGTGGGCTCCAGCACCCGAACTTTGCACCCTCTGCCGTGGACTTGGGCACTCACTTCCTGCGGCTCGGGGAGACCTGGCCGGGGAAGACCGACAGCGGGCTGAGCCCCGGACTGGGGAAGGCTCCCCCGGAGCCTCACCGCGCGCACACTCACGGCGACCCCCGTGGGAAGCACCTCGGCAGCGTGGTTCTCTAGCCTGTCCCTGGCCGGTGCTCCGTGGGTGTCGGGACAGAGGCTGTGCTCAGGAGCTGGGAGGCCCGGGCAGGGTGTGCGTGGGGCCCACGGGAGAGGCGCCGGGCACTGCCTGTGGACTCTTCCCCTCTGGCTCCCAACGCACGTCAGCGCTGACCGTGAACCCGAGACCCGGGGGTCTCGCCGTGTCGCCCCCGTTAGCAGAAACGCGGTCACGGCTGCGAGAATCCCACCTCCTCCCCTACCTCCCACCCCACCCCCGGGTGGAGGCCGGGACGGAAATTCACAACTCTGGAGGCTGCGCGAGTGGCTCCTGGGGTGGGGGTGGGGGACGACCCTCCCGTTATCCTCAGAATAAAAAGCCAGTGTTCTCCAGCGGTAGAAAATTGCAAATAAAAAGTTTAATTTCAGAAACTGCGTTCACCATTTATAAATACACTAAAACATAGTCAATGCAAATCCAGATTAATAATAGGTCCTTTTTTAACAAAACAACTTTTCTAAAAGGTCACAGGCAAATGAGTGACTTGTTTCATCCAGAGTATTTAATTGGTTTGAAATAAGAAAATGAACCCTTTTTTCTAGATGTTGAAGCAAAAATTCTGAAGACAGATCATCGTTCCAAGAATGACACGGACGCCTCATTCGGCTGTCCGTGGGGTTCTGCGACACGCCAGCGATGGCTGAATCTTCCCTATTATATAAAAAATCTAGACGCCTAAGGCTACTCTTACAACTGCGATGGGACACCCTCCTCCCTGTTAAGGAGCTGTCTCTTCTAGAAACAATTTTATACATAATTTGATCAAATTGGGGTCAGTGGGGTCAGTGCACAAATTTCAAAAGATAGCTTCCTGGTGTCGAGACAGCAGGTCCGAGGGTCGGGCGCCCTCGGCAGGACTGCTGCGCGCGGGCCCCTGGCGCGTGGGCTCGACAGCAGGTGTCCGGGGCTCGTGACCGAGGTCGACCACGTAAAACCTGAATGCAGCAGAAGCACAGACCGGGACGCTCTCTTTACCGAGTCACTACAGAACCGGCACGGCGGGACGCGTCTGAGTTTACTTTCCTCTTCTGACGCCGCACCTCCGTGGCGGCAAACACTTATGTTCCAGAACATTCTGTACTCGACATGCTTTAGAGCCTGCAGTTAGAAACTGCTCAGCCGGGATGGCTTGAACTCCCCCTCTTATTTACAGATTTCATTAAACAGCCACAAAAGCTGCTCTGTTGAATTAAAGCAATTCTTAAACTAAAATACAGTACCTGAATTGTGGTTTTTACGTAATTGAATAAAAAGCCTACAGAATCAAACTGTTCACATCTCCTCTGCCGTTCTAGTAAAACCAACTACTAAGCCCCCACTTTGAAAAAACACGTTACAGTCGGGAGTGAAACCCGAATCATCGTATTTCACCGGTGGCGGCAAGACAGGCGGCCCGCGGCGACGCCCGGCTGCGGCACCGGGAGTAAGGCACACGTAGGCATTACAGTGACGCTGGACGGGGTGGGCGGGGCCCGCCGCCTCCCCGGGACAGACAGTGGGCGCCCGGGCAGCGACGGCTCCACTGCGAGCTTCAATACTGGAAGTATATCAAGGGAAGATTCACTTTCAGAAAGATGAGTTTTTCAAAATGTTCCATCGTGAGCCTGGACTGGCTGAAGCTGGCGTTCTCGGTGGGTGTGTTGAACAGCCGTTCGGAAGGGACGATGCTCGGCGGGCAGCCCAGGAACCGCACGGCCAACGCGGCCAGGCCCGGCCAGGCCGCCTTCTTCAGGTTCCAGTAGGTGAGGGGGTCGCAGCCGTGCTCCAGGACCTCCTCCTCCAGGTAGGCCAGCACCATGTCCTCGGGCACCTTCGTCTTCTCGCGGGGGCCCTTCTTTGTCATCTTGGCCATGAGGGACCACAGGTTCTCCTCCCCGGCCGCGCCCTGCGAGGCGGCGCCCGCGTCGCAGCCGTTGGGGACGGGCGTGTTATCTGAGGTAGGGTTCAGCGCCTCCAGCTCCCGGATCAGGTCCCGCGTGTACTGCTCCGCCTCCTCTTCCGAGAACAGGGAGGCCTTGTAGCGCGGGTCCAGCAGCGTGGCCAAGATGTACCTCGGGTCGCGCAGGGTGGCGGCCAGCCGGCTCACCATGGCCTCCTTCAGGGACTTGAGCATGGTGTCGATGCCCATGGTCTCCTCGAAGAGCATCTCGATCTTGCGGTTCAGGATGTGAATCATGGGGATGACCTGGCTGAGCGTGGACGCGTGCGCGCTCATCTCCCGGCTGGCCGCGTCGAAGGGCTTCAGCGCGCGGCACACGGACCGCATCACCTCCCACTGGTCGCAGCTGATGAGCTCCCGGAAGCCGCACTCGACCGACACCTCGCTGACCGCCCGCTTCTGCTCCACGAGCCGCTCCAGCATGTGGAAGGACGTGCTCCACTTGGACGGGACGTCCTGCAGCAGGTGGTGCGGCGGCAGCCCGTACGCCCTCTGCAGCTCCGCCAGCTTCTCCTTGGCCCGGGGCGAGCGCTGCACCCGCTCACACAGCTTCCGCGCGGCGCTCAGCAGGCTCTGCACCATGCGCTGGCTCTTGAGGGCCTCGCTGACCACCAGGCTGACCGTGTGACTGAAGCACTGCACGCTGGCCCGCGCCCCCTCGCTCAGCGTCTTCCCGATGCTCGGGCTGTCGGTGACCGTGATGCCCACCTGCAGGCCGGTGGACGTCACCCAGGCCTCCCACCAGCCCTCCAGCTGCTTCCGGATGCTGCCGCCGCTGTAGTCGCAGTCCACCTGCGACACGTCCAGCAGGGCCGAGCCGTGGTGGTCCTCACGGTACGGCCGGGCCGACGACGCGAAGGTGACCCAGTGGGCGGTGAGCGTCAGGTACTCGCGGGCCTGGGCGCTCATCCAGATCCCGGACGTGAAGTGGACCACGCCGCTCTCCGCCTCCTTCAGCTGCGACAGGACTATCTGCTTCACATTATTGTACATCCCTGGGATGGCCGTCCCCGAGAAGTAGGACGGGGAGGGCACGGAGTACTGAGGTTTCAAGTGTCCGAGCAGCCTGTGAAAGCCGACGTTGTCGACGAAGGAGTATGGCTGGAGGTCAAGTGCGATCATCTCAGCTATGAGACTCGTGATTTTTTTGGCAACGGGATGAGAATCGTAGAACTTCTCATTGGGGTCTTCGAAGGAGGCGGCTCCTGGCAGGTGGGCGCTCAGGGCTCCCCGTGGGCTGGGCGAGGAAGCCCGCGCGGCCCGGGGCGCGTCGGCCTTGAGCACGCCACTGTGGAACCGCTGCAGGTGGCGCAGGAGGCAGCTGGTGCCCAGGTTGGTGGGCTTCTTGCCCCGGCTGATGGTGCGGCCGCAGTGCAGGCACACGACCTTCGTGGGGTCCGCGGAGCAGATGGAGAAGTGGTTCCACAGCTTGGAGGTCTTCTTGCTGCTCACGGGAAGGAGGACCGGGTTGTTTCTCGGGACCACGGTGGGCAGGTCAGTCAATCTGGCGGAGGCGCCTTCCGCGGAGGCCAGCGTGGCGTAGGGAGAGTTGGCCAGGCTGGCGCCCAGCGCGCCCTTCGGGGCGCCCACCACGTCCGCGTGCCGGCGGTACAGGTGCCGCATCAGACAGCTGGTGCCCACGTCGCCCCTGCGGCCCCGGCTGATGACGCAGGCGCAGTGTCTGCACACGGCCTTGAGGCTGTCCGTGGGGGCCAGCGAGAAGTGCTGCCACACCTCCGACTTGAGCCTCTTCATCACCTTCCTGTTCTGCTGGGACCCAGCGCCACAGTCCAGCAGGCCGGGGCTCAGGCCGCCAGCCTGGGGCTTCTCGGGGGAGGATGCCAGCGAGGCCTCGCCCGCGTCGTCCGAGGACGGCGCCGTGTCCCCCACCAGCGCGTCTCCGGCGCTCAGACGCACCTGCAGCTCCTCGGGCAGCCGGTCGGGCGAGGAGGACGCCGAGGGGGACGCCCGGGCCGGCTTCCCGGGCGAGGACGCCACGGAGCTCGGGTCTCCATCGGGAGGCGGCAGGGCGGGCAGCAGCGTGGGGGGCGCGGCGTACGGGGGCGGGATGCCCGAGCCCCCGCCGTTCTCCTGCAGCACGATGGAGCGGTGCGCCCGCCACATGTGCCTGATGAGGCAGCTGGTGCCCAGGTCCTTCCCGTTCTTGCCCCGGCTGAACTCGTTCATGCAGTGGACGCACACGGCCTTGGAGTTGTCCAGCGGCGACAGGTAGAAGTGCTTCCACACAGCCGACCGCCTGCGGGACCCGGACGTGCCCTTGGGGAGCGCGGGGTTTCTCTCCAGCCCGTTCTCCGCACGCTCCTCGCCCGGCAGCGGGGGCAGGTGCGGCGGCGCCCCCAGGGCCTCCTCCCGCCCGTACCTGTCGGGGGCAGATGTGTCGGGGGGGACGTCGTCGGGGGGGACCACAGGCTCCTCCGTCACGTCGTCGGGGGACGGGACCTTGGACGCCAGCTTTGGGGCGAGCTTGAGGGGCGAGAGCGCGGCACCCAGGTCCCCCGCGTCGGCGGGCTGTGGCGGCAGCCGCAGGGGCGGGGGCGACAGGGAGGGCAGGGCCGGCCCGCCGCCGTTCTCCTGGCCCAGCACGGTGGGGTGCGCCCTCCTCACGTGCCTCATGAGGCAGCTGGTGCTCAGGTCCTTCTCGTTCTTCCCTCGGCTGAACTCCTTCATGCAGTACGTGCAGATGGCCTTCGTGCTGTCCCGCGGGGAGATGAAGAAATGCTTCCAGGCCGGCGACTTCTTCCTGGAGCCCGCGCCCCGGCCCGAGAGGAGGCTCTGCGTCACGGCCTCCATGGCCACGTCGTACAGCGTGCTGCTGTACTGGGAGAACAGGGCCCCGTACTCCTCCTCCTGGTCGGCAGGGACGCGCTGCCCGGGGGGCTCGCAGCCCCCGCCCGCCTCCCTCGCCTCTGCCTGCTCCCCACCTGCCTCCGCCGCGGGCCTGCCCTGCCCACTCTTAAACGCCAGTCCTTCCAAACTGTGCTTAGGGATGCGAACACCATCTTCCTCTTCTACTTTAAAATTTATTTTATCAGAAACCAATTCACCACCCCTTTCGGGATGAGTTTCCTGGTTATTCTCCATAACTGACCATAACTACTCGGGCCGCGTCGTCGTGTTGGCGGCGGTGGGTAAAAACCTGATCCGAAGGCTCATCTGTGCCCCCAAATGTACACCATCTTCAGCCTTGGAAGACGAATTCCGTCTTTCGAATGAGAACGAGCGCAGCCAATCATAAACCCAACCCAAGGAGCAGGCACGTGGGGAGCTCGCCGGCTCGCCTCAGGGCGCGGGCCGCCACCTGCCGGGAGCCCCGCCGCGACCTGCTTCTCGACGCAGACACGCACTGACGCAGCGCAGACCTGCATCTTCTCCTGGAAACCGGACCGCCGTCATCTCAGCAGCACGACGACCCTCTCGCAGCGTCTGTAAGAGGAGACAGAGTCAAGGTCAGCACGGACCCGAATCGTCCATTTCCAATCTGCTCCCTCACGGGTCCGTCAGCCTCGACATGCACAGGAAAAGTCCCATCACGGTAAGTTAAAATCGAAAACACGGGTTCCTCGATGTTTCACAATCCACTGATACAAGGAAAATACCCTAAAACAACAAAATAAGCAAAAAATAAGGGCAGGAGTTTAAATTCCAAGGGCCCAGTCACTAAGGGCTGGGGGCTCCGAGCCCCCAGGAGCAGCTCTCCTCGTGCTTCACCCTAAGAACAAACATACCAAGTGGGGACGAAACCCAGCCGACCTGTCATTTCCGACAGGACACTGAACGCCACAAAGAAAAGAGCGACTCCCAGTGCTGAGAGGGCGCGAGTCTGTCTGCAGCGCTGCAGGGGCGCCCGGGCCGGGGCTGGGAACAAACGCACGGAGCAGGCCAGCAGCGCCTCGAAACCAGGTGCGCAAGCAGGAGGCGGGGGCGGCACGTGGGGACAGAGTGGACACGGGGCGGACGACAGGAGCCTGCCGGGGCGGGGGGAGGAAGCCGCCCACGAGAAAGCCAGTAAGGCAGCAACAGGAGGCTGTCCTGTGGCGGGCGGCAGAGACCGGAGAAGAAGCGCTTCTGTGTAACAGCAGATTCTAGAAAACCCGCAACAGGCTCACAAGGTTTTTCCCACAGCAACCAGGGGTTTCCTGTAAGTACAATCAGCACAGAAAACCTTAAAACTACTCTTCATCTAAAACCAGAATGCCAGGTGGGAGGACAACAGGCAGATTCCTGACCCTTGGGCTCAGCCAGCCCCAAATAAAAACCCACAAGGCGGAGACAAGAAAACGAGAAGCAAAGACTCCGTGGGAGGTGAGGGGGTGTGTGTCACACAGCGTGGTGGGGAGGAGGCCCCGAGCCGGGGCTGTGCCGGCCGCGCCCCAGCCAGGTGAGCCGCCAGCCAGCGCCAGCAGCCCGAGTGGTGAGGCTGGCCCCACTGTGTCCCAAAGTCGCACGCCTCTGCGAGCCCGGGGAGGCAGGACTGACGGGGACGCGGAGATGACAGGCTCGGCAGGAGCCTCCCGGGCAAAGCAGGGCGTGCGCTGAGCCTGAGAAACTGGGTGCGCTCCGCAGCCAGCTCTGCCACGAGCAAGCGCAGGGTTCCCAGAAGGCGTCCCAAATCCTGAACTCCACAAAGTTCAGCCAAGTACTCAGAATAAAAAAAGCTTCTAAATGAAGTATCAGCAGGCACCCAGGGAGCGGGGCGGCCGGACTAAGTGCAGCGCGGGCTCCCGACCCAGAGTGGCCAGGCTCGCCACAGCGCCGCAGGCACAGAGAAAGCCCGTGTGACTGCGTTTCTAAAACAGAAGGTGTAATTACAGAGTTCCTACGTACAATTACATGTGTAAGCTGTTTTTGTTTTTTTAAATAAAATCCAGAAAACAAAGAGAAACGAGCAAAAAAAAAAACACTATAAAAATGAGTAGCCACATTTGGAAAACACTTCTTAAAAACAGAACTGTGAGCGTATATAAATCAGAACCACAATGCAACACCCACCAGGATGGCTAGACTCAGACAGACAACAGCAAGTGGGGACAAGGATGTGGAAAAACGGTGCCCTTGTGCTCACCGGTGGGGGTGGGATGGCGGGGCCTCTTCGAAAACCACTCTGGCAGCTTCCCAAACGTATGCCAAGTCACCCTACGACCCGGCCATCCCACTTCTGTGTAGACACGGAGAAGAAAGGAAACTGTGAGTGCACCCAGAGCCCCGCACGTGGACAGCATCAGACAAAAAGTGGAAACAACTGAAATGTGATCCATGAATGGATTAAAAACTGGGACGCAGGGGCGCCTGGGTGGCTCAGTGGGTTAAGCCTCTGCCTTTGGCTCAGGTCATGATCTCAGGGTCCCGGGACTGAGCCCCGAGTTGGGTTCCCTGCTCAGTGGGAAGTCTGCTTCTCCCTCTGGCTCTGCCATTACCCCTGCTTGCACTCTTGCGCTCTCTTTCTTTGAAATAAATAAACAAAATCTTAAAAAAAAAAAAAAAAAAAAGACCTGGATGAAATCTCTAGTAATGAAAATGCAGTACTTGAAAATATCCTGGATGGGGTAAACAGCAGTTTAGACGTAACAAAAGAGAAGATCAGTAATTATGAAGACATAGAAACAGAAATAAAACAAGAGGAAATAGCAAGGGAAAAAAACTGAAAAATTTAAAACTTGTGCACGGGGTGAAAAGACAAGATGAAGAAAGAGAGAAAACGTCTGCAAATCTCACATCTGATGAGGGGCTGACATCCAGGATAAACAAAGAGCTGTGGCAACTGACCAACAAGCCGGCTTGCAAATCGACAAAGGCCTGGGCTAGACCCACACGGACACACAAGGACAATCGGAAGCACGAAGAGAGATCACTTCATACCCACCAGGAAGGCTAGTGTCCAAATCCTGGGATGTGACGCTCCAAAAGTAACAGCAAGACAGGGAAAGCATGTTAAGATGTGCAAACATGGCCGGTGTGTCCCTGACAGCCTGATGAGGCCGAGCATCTTATGTGCGGGTCCAGGCTCCCTGTGAGCCATCCGCCTGTGCTCTCGACAGCCTGGGCGGTTCCTGAGAACTGAGCTCCTGAACTGAGTTCTGAGAGCTTTCCCCGCATCTGGGAGCGAGCCCTTTATCACATCTGTGATTTTTAAGTATTTTCCCCCAGTCTCAAGCTTGTCTTTTTCTCAGCAGTGTATTTTGAAAAGCAAAGCCCAATCTACCAATTTGGTTTTTTATGGATTGTGCTTTTGTGGTTATGTTCAGAAATCTTTGCCTACCCAAGTCACAGAGATCTTCTCCTGTGTTTTCTCTTCTAGTTTTACCACCTTGTTTTATATTTAGATCTTTGAGATACTTAAATTGTTTTGTATATGAATAACTAACTGCTCTAACAGCATTTGCTGAAAAGACTATCCTTTTCAACAACGGGAGAAACGCCTTTGTAACTCAATCGGACGTCAGCTGTGCGCGGACCTACATATATGGGTTATGCCCACAGACAGCAGCTATTAACCTACATCAATGGGATGTAAACATGTGGGTGTAGATATTTATCTACCAAACTGTGTACTTTAAACATGTGTGATTTACTGAATGTCAATTAATCCCAGTGTGGATAATATGAGAAACACATGTGTTGGGTCTTTGCCCCCCCGCCTCCGCCACACTGCCCCAGGTCCTGGCACGGGCTCCTGAAACCCCACCAACCTCCTGGGAGCCTGGAGTGTCTTCTGTTTTGATGAGGCGACTCTGGGTGGGCTCCTGGGTGGGGATGGGTCACCAGAGAGACCGAGCTGTGATCCCAAGCTGGGGTTTTCACCTTGTTCCCCATTCTCCAGAGAGGGGGAGGGGGGCTGGGGAGTCAGTGGACACCTGATCACGCCCATGTGATTAAGCCTCCATAAAAACCCCAAACGTGTGGGGTTCCGAGAACCTGTAGGTTGGGGACCACGTCCACGGGCCAGGAGGTGACGCACCACAGCTCCGGGGGACAGAAGCTCTTGTGCTCGGGGCCCTCCCAGCACCCACCCTGCACCCACCCGGCCGTGGACAGAGACAGGAGAGAAGCTATGGGCCCAGCTGCATCCGTGGCCTTCATCACACCCTTCGCTAAGCGATAAGCAGAGGAACGGGAGTCAGCACTCCCCCAAGTTCTGCGAGCTGTTCTAGCAGGTGAGAAGGTTCCAGAAGGGGCTCCTGAGGATCCCACCTGGACCCACGTCGGACAGAGGCTGTGGGTAACCCGGGGACCTGCCCCACTAGGGGGCTGCTTCTCGAGTGGGGGACAGTCTGTGGGATGGAGCCCCTCCCCGTAGGATGGGACGCTCCGGGCAGATGGTGTGAGAAGTGCGTTCAGCTGAGGACACCCTGTGGGGGCTGGAGAACTGGTCACAGTGGGGAAAAGCACCCACACGTTTGGTAACCAGAAGTGAAGTGTTCTACAACGGGAGAGTAAGAGTAAAGGAGAAACGCGTGACTTTCCCTAGACATGGTGAAACCTGCTTTTTTAAAAGAGGCTGGGATTGGGGCGCCTGGGTGGCTCAGTTAGTTCAACGACCGTCTTCGGCTCAGGTCATGGTCCCGGAGTCCTGGGATCGAGTCCCGCATGGGCTCCCGGCTCAGCAGGGAGTCTGCTTCTCCCTCCGACCTTCCCCCTCTCATGTTCTCTCTCTCTCAAGTAAATAAAAATAAAATCTTAAAAAAAATAAAAGGCAGGGATCGTCAGATTGGATAAAAAAGTGAGACTAACTCTATCGACCACAAGAAACAAACTAAAAACATAAAGACACACACAGGTCAGAAGCCAAAGGATAGAAACGGTGCGCCATGCTGATAACTCACCAAAGAAAGCTGCGGTGGCTACAGTCACATTGAATGGACTGAGGATGGCACACCAGGGACAACAGGGACACTGCGTAAAGTAACAAGGGGCCAAGTCACCAGAGGCGCACACACCAACTAAAGGGAGACGAGATGGGGTCACGGTCGCAGGGCGCTCTGCACCTGTCACTGAGCAGCAGATAGAAGGGCAGCACAGCCGACAGAAACGTGAAACACTGTCACCGCACGGCCTGACCGACATTCGTCCAACGGCTCACCCAAAAGAAACAGAACGCGTGTTGTTTCCAGATGCACAGAAAACACGCGTCAAGACCCGCGGTTCGCAGGACAATGAAGCAAACTTCCGTGGGTGTGAAAGAACCGAAATCAATCAAAGAAGTTCTCTGACAAGGGAGGTGAACGAGAAACCAACAACAGAATTTCTGGAAAAACCCAAAATGTATTCAAATAAAGTCTTCTGTACTAAGCTAAAGGTCAACGGAAAAGAATCAATAGGATCAGTAAAGCAAATTTAATCCCAAAGTAAACAGAGAGAAGACAACAATAGAGAAAAGATGTGAAGTCCATGAACTCAAACACTGCTTCTTGGAAAGAGCAACAGGATGAAAGAAATCAACACCAGGACTGAAAGAGGGGAGCCACCAGCTCTCACGGCAAAAGAGGCTAGTAAGGCAGTACATAAAACACTTCATGACAGTAAATTCAGCAACTTAGTTAGATAAAACAGACAAATTCCTGGAAAGACACACATTATAGCAACTCAAAGAAATAAGTCAAATATCTATTTAAAAAATTGAACTTGCAATTAAAAAAACCTTCCCCCAAAAGAAACTTCCGGCTGCACTGGTGAATCCTCCCAAATGTTAGAGAAAAAGAACCAGTGAAACACAAACTCTTCCATAAAAGAAAAGAAACACTTTCCAGCTCTTTCCTGGTAGTATTACCTTGATACCAGAACTAGAAAGACACTACGAGAAGAGTCACGTCCCTATGATCACAGAAAAGCTTCAACAAACTTGGCAAGTTCTTAAAAATTTAGCAAATCCAGAGGCCCCTGGGTGGCTGAGTCCTTGAGCGTCTGGGTCCAGATATGGGCTCAGGCGGTGACATCATGGAGTCTGGAGTCGGGCTCCACACTCCACAGGGAACTGCCCGGAACCCTCTCTCCCTCACCTTCTGCCCCTTCCTCCCCACCCCCACATCTCCCTCTTTCTCAAATAAATCAAACTTTTTTTTAAAAAGATTTTATTTATTTATTTGACAGACAGATCACAAGCAGGCAGAGAGGCAGGCAGAGAGAGAGGAGGAAGCAGGCTCCCCACTGAGCAGAGAGCCCGATGCGGGGCTCGATCCCAGGACCCTGGGATCATGACCTGAGCCGAAGGCAGAGGCTTTAACCCACTGAGCCACCCAGGCGCCTCCAAACTTTTTAAAAAAAAACAAATTACTGATAACATACCACGAGTAAGTGGGGTGATTCCCAAGAGTAAAACATGAAGAGAATAACGGAGCAAATCCACGGTCCCATCACATGAAGGCATGGAGCGACACTTCTATCCCCACTTGTGACAGAAGTGCTCGATGAAGCAGAGGAGACCACTCCCCACCCTTCCGAGCGTGCCTGGGAAGAGCGACGGCCGCGAGCACAGAGCACAGGGCACAGGGACAGAGGGTGCGCCCCGCAGACCGGTGCCCTAGCCACATTCCCGCCAACACCGTGCGGGAGCCCAGCTGACAGGCAGATGGAGAGGATGGGACACTGCCATTGTCACAGTCATCTTGTGAGAAAAGCCTTGAGGTCGCTATAGAAAGACACCAACCGTGCCTGCAGCCCTCCCGTGCCGGCTGCCTCACCCTCTAGCGCTCACTTCCCCGTTCCTGGACCATGCTGTCCTCCATCCTCTGCAGGTGGCAAGGTGGGCCCTGCCCCCTCCACGGATGGAGGAACCCCCTCCTCTCCCTTCCAGGCCAACAGCTGGTTCTAGGTGGACCCCGACCCTCTCTCAAGACTCACTCGGGGCAACGCTGAGGGATGATGGAGATGGTAAGAGCTAAAACTTACTGAGTGTTCACCCTGGGCCATCCTTTAAGAGGCAGACCAGCATCATACCACTGAAAGCACAACACAGGGCTCCGGGGTGGCTCAGCTGATTAAGCACGCGGAGTCTTGGTTTCTGGTCACGATCTCAGGCCCCACGTCAGGCTCTGTGCTCGGCGTGGAGTCCGCTCGTTTCCCCCTCTCCCTCTGCCCCTCCCATGCTTGCTCTCTTTCTGTCAAATAAATATACAAGTCTTTTAAATCAATCAATAAGCCATGTGACAATCTTTTGAGGACGGTTTACGATTTCTTTTCCCCATAGGGAAGGAGAAAGCCATCCCGGGCACACAGGCATTGGGGAGGGGGTGCCACAAACAAGGCGTGGGGAAGAGGCAACTGGACGGCACAGCGGTTCCCAGCCCGGATACCTGCAGACCACAGGCTCCAGAACCCTACCAGGCCCAAGATTTTTGTTTAAGAAGTGCTGGGAACAAGGGATAGAACATAAAAATTACAAGGAACAGAGAAACATGTTTAAATACCACCAGAATGATGAAATCAGCAAAATCCGGATTATGGGAAATTCTCAGGTCAAACCACCCAGTTTCCTTAACAATTTATACTTGAATCCTGACCTTAGCTAGCAAACCACGCATGAACTTTTTTAGACAGCGTGGGAAACCTGGGTGTGGGCTGTTCCGTATGAACGGTTACTGTTAGTTTAAAGCTGTGATAAAGGTATCGTGGATACAATTTTTAAAAGAATCTCATCTTTGCAAGATACTTATCGAAATACGTCCAGGGGGAGTGTGATTTTGGGTGTCTGCTTCAAGGTCACCGAGTGCGGGATCCTGACGAGCGGACGGCCAGGACTGGTGCCCACTGAGGCTGTGTGAGGGCGCACTTCTAACCTCTGCGAGAACACTTCTGGAGAGTTACTCTACGAAGAAAGATCAGATGGACGCCTGACTTTTCAAGAGGAGCGATGTGAACTAGAGACAAAAGAACGCTACCTTCCAAGTTCTGGGGGGAGAAAAAGCAAACCAGAATTCAGTACTCAGTGGAAATACTCCTGCAGAAACTAATGTCAAATAAAAACCCCGTCAGACCAATCAAACACAGAATGTGTCACCAGGCGGGCATTAACAAGGGGGTCCACCCAGCGGCACCCGCACGAGCCCCCGGGGCGGTTCGGTCACACAGAGAGGACGAGCACAGCAGGACAGCGACGGCTGTGGGCGGCCCGAGGTGCTGGGTCTGCCCGTTGCACCCGGGGCCTGGGCTCCCGGGCCCCGTCAGCGGGGTCATGAAAGCCTCATCCGACCGGTGCGCCTACGTGCACGTGCGTGGTGCGGAAGAACCATGGAGCACACGGACACGTCCACTCTCAACCCAATACCCCAGCGTCACTCCAGCCTCCCTTTGTCCGTACCTGTAACTTCTCTCTCCCACAGCGAGAAATCAGGCTCCCATTATCCCTAAAAGGTAAATTCATCTGCTCAACCCTACAGTTTCCAGAAAGCAGTTTCAGAATACTGACCCGTATCAGAAAGAAAAACAAGCTTTCAGGGTAGAGACCATAGTTTATAAAAGCTAGTCTTTGGGCTTTTGGGTTTAGCACTGTGTCCAAGAGTTTCTGGGGTCAATCTTCCCTCTTAAATGTAGCTATTTTTTCATGAACCCAATACAATCAAGGTTCACTTGCTTCGATGATAACGCACCACAGACCCAGAATGGCGAAACCACAGTCTCGAGGAGGACACCAACATGAAGGCAAAACCAACAAGGAATTTCCTTAACTCCAAAACATGAGCACAGAGAACAAACCAAAAATATATACAAGGCCCACGTGGTATTAGGTCTGTATGGGAGGGCCGGAGGCTCACAAGGACGATCTGGGGAACACGCGGTCTACAGGGAGCTCTGGAAAGCTCAGACAGATTCCTGGGGAGGCAGCGGCCTGCGTGTGTGGAACCGTGCACATGCCCCGGACAGACTCGACAGACACCCCAACCGCTCCCCTCTGGCTGCCCCCCGGGGTGAAGGCGTGGCGGGCGCTGCAGGCCGGAGGCCCATGTGCACACGGAGCCCCCGCAGAGCTGGCAGGCACACTAGTCACGGCACTTAAGGAAATCTCTGACCAGTCTTTAACCGACCACTAAGCGACCCAAGCAGAGACCTCAGTGGCCAAACACAACAAGGAACACAGGCTTTCTAGAATTCGCTCAGGAAGCCCCGAAAAAGATGGACTAAAACAAAACAAACTCCAGCAGTAACAGTGAACACGAGAGTGAGGAAGAGTGACGTCCAGTTTTCTACAAAACCAGCGCATTACAGAGCACGCAAAAGAGCAGGAAAGCATGACCCGTACACAGGGGGAAACAGGCCAAAGAAACTGTCCAAGAGGGCCCAGACGTTGCACTTAATACACAAAGACTTTAAATCAGGCATTAAAAATGTGTTGACTGGGGCACCTGGGTGGCTCAGTGGGTTAAAGCCTCTGCCTTCGGCTCGGGTCGTGATCTTGGGGTCCTGGGATCGAGCCCCGCATCGGGCTCTCTGCTCAGCGGGGAGCCTGCTTCCTCCTCTCTCCCTGCCTGCCCCTGCCTACTTGGGATCTCTGTCAAATAAATAAAATCTTAAAAAAAAAAAAAAAAAAAAAAGAAAGAAACGTGTTGACTGAATTAAAGGAAACCGTGTATAAAGACAACATATAAAACAATAAACAGCTCACCAAATATCAACATAGACAGAAAAATTACAAAAGAGAACCAAGCAGAAATCACGACATGAAATGTGGAAGTACAAGGGGAATGTTCACTAGAGGTTTCGGGATGGGGCAGGAGAACCCGCAAACCTGAAGAAGGTGGGCGGGAAGCCGGCCGCACTGAGGAAGGTCATCCACCGCCGGGCCCAACAGCCGCGGCGGCACCCGCCGGCCCACGCTCCCCTCGCCTGCACACCGGACACCGCGCGAGGCCAGGCAACAAGGCTCCCCGCATTTGAAAGGGCCGCGGCCACACAAGCATGTGCTCCACCCACAGTGCAGTCTGATCACGCATCAGTAACAGAGGGAACCTGAGAAATCCATCAATATTTGGAAATATAAGTCCATTTCTAAATAATCCACGTCAGGAAGAAATTACAATGGAAAGTAAGTATTTCCATCTGCATGGCGCCTGGGGGGCTCAGTAGTGAGGCGTCCGCCTTCGGCTCCGGTCGTGACCCTGGGGTCCTGGGACGGAGCCCCGCGTCGGGCTCCCTGCTCCGTGTCAGCCTGCTTCTCCCCCTGCCTCTACCGCTCTCCCTGTCAGTGCTCTCTCGCTCGCTCGCTCTCGATTGCCAAATAAGTAAAATCTTAAGAAAAAAGTATTTTCAGGGCACCTGGGTGGCTCAGTGGGTTGAGTCCTCTGCCTTCGGCTCAGGTCATGATCCCAGGGTCCTGGGATCGAGCCCCACATCGGGCTCTCTGCTCAGCGGGGAGCCTGCTTCCTCCTCTCTCTCTGCCTGCCTCTCTGCCTCCTTGTGATCTCTGTCTGTCAAGTAAATAAATAAAAAATCTTAAAAAAAAAAAAAAGGTATTTTCATCTAAATGAAAGTAATGTTAACGCACCCAAATTTGTAAGATGCTGACGTGCTCAGAGAGAAATTTCTAGCTTTCGATACCTGTGTTAGAAAAGCAGAATCTCGGATCACTAATGCAAGCACTTCTGCAAAACATCCCACCCCAAAACCACAGAATACACACTCTCTTCACATGCAGGCAGAGCCCACAAAACAAGTCTCGATAAATTCCAGAAATCTACAATCATACAGAAGAGCTAACACCCTCGGTTGTACACCTGAAAACACATTACGCTGTATATCCCCTAACTGGGACTTAAACAAAACTTTGAAAAAACCTGAAATCATATCATGTGTGCCAAAAAAAAAGGGGGGGGTAATGTAAGCATTCACCTTTAAAAAGATGGGGAAAAAAGGCAAGAAAATAGGCCACACTAAAGATAAGAGTGGGTATGGATGAAATGAAAAACAGAAAAGTGAAACAGAACTTCAACAAAACCACAAGTCAATTCTTTTAAAAGATTGAGAAAACGGACAAATCCTTAGCTAGATTAACCAGGAATATAAGACAAAGTCTGTGAAAATGTGGGACGTCACCACTGATTCCTCCCAGAGTAAGTGGAGTATGAGAGCAGGGTATGGACAACCTCGTACCAACAAGGCCACAGCTCAGGTACAAGGGAGAAATTCCTAGAAAGTAGTAAGTTACCAAGAGTGACTTGAGAAGAATTAGGAAAGAGAATGGACCTATAACAAGTATCAAAATTGAGTTAGTGACTTAAAGTCTTCCTGCAAGAAGTCGGAGGCCCACATGGCTTCACTGGTGAATGTTTCAAACACTTACAGAAGAGTACTACCGATACACCCCCAACTCTGTGGAAACAGAAGAGGATGGGATACTTTCCAGCTCGGTCTAAGAGGCCAAATCACCTCTATCCCAAAGCCAGACAAAAACAGCAAGGAAGAACTAGAGATCACTGGGTACACAAAGGAGGTCCTAACGTTTTCCACAGAAGAGGACCACAGGGGAGGAAGCACCATGAAGTCAGAAAAAGTTGTTTAAGTCACATCTCCTTCTGTCTTTAAAAAAACCCCAAAACAAGAAATTGGTATTATATAAAAACAAATCAAACAGACAGAGGGACGCCTGGGTGGCTCAGTCGGTCACGCATCTGCTTTCCGCTCAGGTCATGATCCCGGAGTCCTGGGATCGAGTCCCGCGTGGAGCTCTCTGCTCAGCGGGGAGTTTGCTTCTCGCTCTGCCTGTTTTTTTTTCCTCTCTGACAAATAAATAAATAAAATCTTTAAAGAAATAAAATAAAATAAAAATTTATATAAAAAAAAATCCAACAGACAGAATAACAGGCCCCTCAGAAGTCCACGTCCTAACCCTCAAATCTGTGAGTGCGTGGGGTGACACGGCACGGAGGGATTATTAATCAGGCTGCGTGTGGAATTCAGGAAGATTATCCTGGCTTATTTGCGGGGGATCCAGTGTGATCAAAAGGGTCTTCATGGTGGAGAAGCAGAAGAGAGACGGGGACTGACACCTTCAGAAGACAGGCCATGTTGGGGGACAATCGGTTAAGCATCTAACTTGGGCTCAGGTCATGATCTCAGGGTCCTGGGATTGAGCCCCACGTCGGGCTCCACACTTGAGGGGGTCTGCTTCTCCCTCTGCCCCTTCGCTGCTCATGCGTGTGCACACATTCTCTCATATAAACAACTAAAACCTTAAAAAAAGGCCCACGCAATGTGGTGTGACTGGCTTTGAAGACTCAGGAAGGGGCCGCCGGCGGAGGGAGGCGCACGTCCTCCAGACAGAAAGGCAGCCTGCTGACAACACCCTGATCTCGGCCCAGTGTGACCCATCTCAGACCTGACCTCCAAATTGGTTGTTTTCAGCCACGCGGCTTGCGGTAATTTGTTGAAGCAGCACCAGAAAAGATACAACAGACGACGGAAAGAACGAAAGCCAAATCGCACAGAAAGATGAAAGAAAAACATACCGAAGAGCAGAGTGTCTCCAACAGGTACCGAACGCACGCCAGAAAAACACCACCTCAAATCAAACCATATGTGGGGCGCCCGGGGGGACTCAGTGGTTGAGCCTCTGCCTTTGGCTCAGGTCGTGATCCCAGGGTCCTGGGATCGAGCCCCGCATCGGGCTCTCTGCTCAGCGGGGAGCCTGCTTCCCCCCTCCCACTCCCCCTGCTTGTGTTCCCTGTCTCGCTGTCTCTCTGTCTCACTTTCAAATAAATAAATAAATAAATAAAATCTTATAAAAAAAGTTAAACCATACGAAAACTGCAACTTATTTCGAAAGAAGCTAAAGATATTTAAAATAATACAAGAGGATAACCTAAGTCAGGCTAGAAGAATACTGAAATGAGGTTATGGGTCCTAAGAAAGTCTGAGAAATGAAAGTAAAATACCATTTCAAGAAAAGGCTAAACTAGAAGCACCATAAGAACAAATAAACTCCACAAATGATTCTACTTAAGAGAAACAGAAGAGGAAAGGAATATTGTTTTAATGAAAAAGAAATGCAGGAATAAAAAAGACCCCAGAGAAGCAAACTGAAAGGATGGGAAAGAAGATCCAACACACACACAACCCGAGCCTCTGCCCAGCCCACAGAAACGGAAGGGACACAGGCCAGGGAACAGAATCCTAAACACTTAAAAACCTTTCCTGAGGTAAAACTCGTGGAGCTCCATATTGGTAGAGAACGCCGTGTGAACGAGACGTCCACACCTAACAACAAAGAATGCCATTCAGGCAGAAAACAGTCACTTATACGGGGAAAAGGTAGAATTAGCCTGGATTGACAGCAATGCTCGCAGACAAGAAAGAAAGATTTAAGGTATTTGAAGGAAAAGGCTGTGAACTGAGAATTTTGCATATAGTCAAGCGGACTTTCAAGTACAAAGGACACATAAAAACTATCGTCACCATGCAAATATTCGGGTAATATTTCTCCGTGAGTCCTTCCTGAGAACCCTAGGAGAGAAGAGACCTCAAGCAAAGGTCCAGAGACGCGGACAGGGACCGGTGCGAGCGCTCTGTGGATTTACTTGCAGCGCTGAGGCTGACGAGGGTTCCTGGGAGAGATGCTGCGCTCTGCACGGACTATGGAGGACGGGAGGCAGAGAGCAGGTCCCACACAAACAGTGACCGTACGGGCACGGTGCTCCTGCTGGTCAGTCTGAGACAGCGACACGTGCGGCGACACGTACAGCAAACGAGCACTTGGTGACGGTCCAACATTCTCCTCTTCTCCGTCCTGGAGAACCGGGTTCCTGGCGGAGAAGGGAGCTGGTGCGCAAGACAGAAACAGTCAAATAAGCCTGCTACCGTCTGTGACCAGCTCTGTCCACCGCACAGACGAGAAACAACAACGGACCCAGGAGCAGTGCGTGTGCGCAACACACAGACTGTGGATCTGGAACCGCATCTCCCATCGGCACAGACCACGGCCTCCGGACAGAACGGCTCATCCCGGGTCTGCGGCGGGAAGGGCGCAACGACCAGCCTGGAGCGTCTGGGCACACCAGAGTGCACGCAGCCTGTGAGAGTGAGCGAGGATCGCGTCAGACTGTCTGGGAGCTTACAGAGGCTCCCGATGCCCAGACACGAGACCATCTCCGCACGAGTAAGGACCACAAACAACACACGCTGCCCGACACGGTCACCGCTCACGACGCCGTGCCAACGCGAACACCCCGTCCAGCGCGCTCAGCTCCGAGTTCACACTAGCGAAGCAAAACCCTCGGTGGGTCTAGTTTTGGAGGATGACAGAAGACGGATTCGTTATTCTGAAAACTGACGGGTGTCCCACGTGGAGTACAGAACTAGATCACCGAACAGCAACAGGTCCCACTCACTGGGAGCTCAGCTCATAAACGCGGCACCAGTAACTCAGCCAGAACATCACCCTTCTGCAACCTGTGACGAATTAACGCACGAACGTCTACGCACCGTTGGCTTGGCCAACGTCAAAAAAGAGAGACACAAGGGTGCCTGGGTGTCTCCGTCCGTGAGCTGTCCGACTCTCGATCTCAGCTCAGGTCTTATTTCAGGGTCGTGGGTTCAAGTCCCGTATTGGGCATGGAGCGTACTTTCAAAACAGAGAGAGACCAGACATTAGGTGCCTCCGCGTGGAGCAGCACAACGTCCCTGTGAGGGAGTCTTGCCAGAGGTCCAAAAGCTGAATCTCATCAGACCTCTATGTCCAGGGCCCGACTTACAGGAAACCAAGGATAGATCAGACTCTGCTGGAGGCCAGCCGCCGGCAACATGCAGACTGGGAGAAAGCCCAGTCCAGCCACGCGCACCTCCCCGGGAGCTGGGGCTGGGCGTCCTCTGCAGGGACGCGTGAAACTTACCTGCTCCTCCGAGCGCAAGTCAACCTCAGACCGGGAAGGGAAGCGGCTGCCCTCACCGGCAGGTCAGCAGCTCCTCTGTCAGGAGGACGGAGGGAGGGACACAGGACAGACACAGGATACAACAGAGGGCTCTGGGGCCGGCCAAAACTTCTTTCTTGACCCAAGCGATGGTCACAAAAATGTCCACCTTATAATAGCCCCTCAAGCTGTATACTGACTTCAGCCAGTTTGTGTCTGTGCTAGACTTTAAAATCAAAAACATTTCTAAGAAAAAACACAAAATGATAAGAGACTCTTAATCTGACAAAAGAAACTGAGGGGTGCTGGGGGGTGGAGGCAGCTGGTGATGGACGTCGGGGAGGGTCTGGGCGCTGGTGAGCGCCGTGAACTGTGTAAGCCCGATGATTCAGACTGCGCCCCTGGGGCAAATAATACGTTATATGTTAATAAAAATAATTAATAAAAAAATGACTAAAATGGAAAAAAAAACCCCACGAAAAACAGGAATGCCTGGGTAGCTCAGTCACTTGTGTCTGCTTCGGCGCAGGTCACAATCCTGTGGTCCTGGGATTGAGTCTCACGTCGGGCTCCCTGCTCAGGGGGGAGCCTGCTTCTCCCTCTGCCCCACCCCTGCACGTGCGCACTCTCTCTGTCAAATAAATAAGTAAAATCTTAAAAAACAAAAAGCACCTTATGAAACTACATTGGGGGCATTGAGGCATTGGTTCCAGGGGCCCAGAGGCCGACGCAGACCGGCAGGGCTGGCGGCTGACCGGTGTGCCGTGTTTGCACACACCCCGTTTCTTGTGCTGGAGAAGTGGCACAGCAGCGGGGAAGGGAGCTTTTAAATGAACGGTGCCAGGACAGGTAGATTGCTCTGTGGAAAAAACAACACTTGAGCCTGAGTTCACACCATCCCCCAAATCACACATGTCACACTAAAGGCAAAACAACGAGGAATATAATAGGGGAAAATATCCTTTTAACCTTGACTTAGAGCAAAACAGAACTGTTGAGGGAAGATGGGGAATCAGGCCACACTAAAATTAAGAAACTTGGAAATGAAGGAAATAGGAATTAAAGCCACAACGATGTACAACTTGGGCAATGGCCACACACACACACACACACACTCTGATGATGCCAAGTGCTGGGGACGCTCGCGACAGACAAGCATGGCCAGCACACCGGAACAGGCTTGCTAGCACCTGGTAAAACTGGTATCGTCCCCCCCACTCACAGGGTCACGCAGCAAAGGACAAGTTCAAAGGCATTCACGGCAGTACCCGTACCGGCCCAGAGCTGGCTGCCGACGGCTGACACACGCCGCGACAGATCCGTGATGAAGCCACTGCTGTCACACCCAGCAGACACGGGTGAGCAGGAGGCACCAAAAAGCACAGGCTGCAGGACCCCGGAGGACAGAGGCACGAGCTGTGAAAATTATTAGCTTTAGGGTTGGGGGGGAGGGGGCACAGGGACAACTTTCCATCTCTGGACTGGTCACGGGATTCACGGACATGAGCACTTCTCTGCATGCATGTAACGCTTCACAGGAGAGGTCGGGGCGCCTGGGTGGCTCAGTGGGTCAGGTGGCCCAGGTGGCCCACCCTGGATTCCGGCTCAGGTCATGATCTCAGGGTCACGGGACCGAGCCCCGTGCCGGACTCCATGCGGGGCGGGCCGTCTGCTTGTCCCTCTCCCTCTGCCCCTCACCCCGCTCACGTGCATACTCTCTCTCTAAAACAAACAAATAAATACAATCTTTAAAAAAAAAAAAGAGTTAACAGCTGGGAATCATCTAGGCATTCCTCAGCAGCTGCACGTGAGTGCCCCCACGAGGCACATGTCCCACCTGAGCAGGGGGGTCGTGCCCCCCACGGAGGCCTGGGAGGCCCTGGGTGTACGCGGGCACCCGCTCACACACGTGTCCGGAAGCGTACATAAAACTCGACTGCAAAAGTCGTGACAGACTCTCACTCTCTGGTCTATTGTGTGTCTCCACCACTGGACTAATTTTGCTCATATTATTTCATAATTATAAATAGCAGCGAACTGCTAATTTAGGAAAATTACTGTCATTTGACCCAGCAGTTTACTGCTAAAGAAAATCATGTTTTCCTACTATTTTGGCACAAGTTAGAGGGGAAAAGGAACCACGTTATCTTTGGTTTTTAAACCACAAAAGGATTGTGCTCCTGTGGCAGTTTTGATAATTTCACATATGTGTAAAGGAGAACACGTTTTTTGCCACCTACCCCAAAACTCGGGAGGGGACTTATCTGGACGGCATCGGGAACTCCAGATTCCGCTGACTCCACTCTCCGGCAAACAGAAATAGGGTAACCAACGACAACGCGTAACCCAGAACCCTCCCAGAACAAGGCGGAGGGTTCGGCGTCTGTCCTCTCATCTCGGGACGCCCAGGTGAGGGGACACAGATGAAATAAAGAACACGGGGAAGGCAGCATCAGGGCCGGCAGGACAGCCCCCAGAATGGTGCGGCAGGAGGTAGCGAGCGTCGCCGGACTCCAGCCGAACCTCTCGGCACCAGGCCACAGCACACGGGGAGCGGGGAAGAGAGGGACGAGCCAAGCCACACAGGGGGGAACAAATCCAGACACCAGGCACTCGCGAGACAACCGACCTAGTCCCTTCAAAAGTCGTCACAGAACCAGTTTTCCCTGAAGAAAAGAAACTAAAGACACATAATGGCCCATAACGACCTGGACTCGATTCTGTTTCGGAAAAATCACTACCACAGACCACTGGGGGCAAGTTGGGGGGGCTTGTGCGCAGGGACCGGCCTGGGCCCTGTCCTAGATCTGGTCAGTGGTGGCGTGCGGTGCTCAGAAGAGTCCCTTCCTGCCTCTTCTTTGGAGAAAAGGGCATCCCGGGGTGACGTGCTGGGATGGCTGCAATCCCCTCCGGAAAAGTTTGGCAAGCACCAGACCGGCCAGGGGCAGCAGCACGGCGACATTCTCACGAGCGCGCTCGGTAAGCTGGAAACGTCAAAACCCAACCGGGAAGCACAGCGGCGTCCAACTCAGGGTTCACTCGCTCTCGATGAGCCACAGCGAGCCTCCTGCCTGGTTCAGGCTTGGCGACGAGTCTTCCCACGGGGTCGTCGGTTCGGATCTGGTCCACGGCCGACAGCGCCCTTCACGTTCTCTGACAACGTGTGACCACAACGAACGCATTCCGTGGGGGCCAGAGCACCAGCTGCCTCAGACCACTGTGGTCACACGAAGGAAAACTGTAGTCCGGTGCCAGCGACGCAGACGGGGGACAGAACCAAGAGCGAGGGACAGCTGCTAAGGGTTAAACTTCAGAAACCCAGAACCAGAGCCCTTTCCATGAGATGTGGTCAGAAATCGTGATAAGGCTACCTTGGAAACAGAGCACATTCCAAAGCAAGCAAACAAAACCATGGTAAGGTCGGCGGGTCCCTGCTCTGTCCCTGAAATATCCTGGGTCACAGACCACGGCTCTTTGGGTGGTTCTGCGGGTCCCCGCTGCCCAACACCAGCTCCCCTGCTGCTTACCTTTTCCCACGGGGACCAGGGCAGTCCCACGAGGGGTAGGTGTGAAACTGCTGCCCTGGCTGGAAGCTACCGAGTTTTCCAAGTGTCCTTTTGCTTACGGGATGTGGAGCGCGGCCTCCGCCAGAGTAACCGGAGCCATCCCGGAAGGGCTCCCGCTTCCGACGCCGCTCTCTGGGGAGGCCGTCCGCTGAGATCAGTCAGCAGCGGCCTTGGAGGAAAAGTCGCCCCTCGTGGTTCCCATCCATGGGGGCGTTGAGCCGGACAGAGCAGGTGCAGGGCCTGGTCTGCACCGCCTGCACCGCCAAGGGGCCAGGTCCCCCCGTCCACGGCAGGGAGCCATCACCGAGAGCCGCCACGGGGCCAGCGGGGGCCAGCCTGCCGCACCCCAACCCCAGGCCACCATCAGCGGTGGGTGCTGGGGAAGGGCTGGGGTGCGGCTGCCGAGGGGCCTACACGGAGCAGGAGCTGGTCAGGAGCACAGGCCGCATGGCCCCGGAGGCACCCACGGGACTCGGGCTCCGGCAGGGAGCCAGCCTTTCCCTGACACTGAGGCTTCTTCCCTGGGGCCTCCATTCAGGGCCCAGATTCTCCAGGCTGGGACCCCCCCCCCCAGCAGAGGTCTTCCCGGAACACGGTCTCCGACGGAACCGCCCGTACTTTCCCAGGCCTGCCGGCTGGGCCGTCTCTCCGGGCCACGTCTGTCCCCGGCGTCACCGCTCAGGTTCCCTGAGGCAAGGCCTTCTCTTCACGCCCGCCACTGCCTGTGGCCCCCGCACAGGCCGGAGCTGGGTGCAGAGCAGGGCGAGCCCTCCCTGGGTCAAGCACTCTGTGCCTCAGGACTCTGCCCGGACCGAGCGGGACAGAGGAAGGCTTCGGTCTCTTCCCAGCAGCGCCTTCCCGAGCTGGGACCACCAGAAGCACGTCCCCGAGGGATTCACCAGGGAGGGATCTGAACCACGATCCGAGCCACGTCCGGACGCAGACAGGCCCCGCGCTGGAACGTGGGGTGAGGGAGGGCGGGAGAGACACGGGCGTGAGGAGGGGGAGCCCCGGGAGGGGCGTGGAGCAGAGACCCGTGGAGCGCCCGCGCCGCACAGGCTGCAGGACGGGCAGAGGCGCTTCCGTCGCGCCTGCGAAACCCGGCGACCAGGAGCAGAGCGAAGCCGCAGGCAGACGCCGCTTGGTGCAGGAGGCTCGGGAGGACGCAGCAAGCGGGAGCTGCGGAGCCACCCGAGACGCGGCGCCGCGCCCCGCCTGTCATCCCTCACGAGGCGGCCGCCGCCGAACAAGGCCATCGGACCAGGGTCCACGAGCCAAAGCAGCCGCGGCCCCGCAAGGAAAAGCCGCGAACGCAGCGTGAAGACGAGGAGCGCATGGACGGCGACCCCCGCTCCGCCGGCGGCACTAGCTGCGCCTCCGCGCTCTGCGACCTCCGCGGGGACACAGCCTGACGCGCACACTCCTCCGGCGCGCGCCGGCTCCACGCGTGGGCGCAGAATCCAGCCGACTGCCCTCGCAGCGCCACGGCGGCCGTGCTCCCGGCTGAGGACGCTCCTTCCGCAGCGCGGGTCCCTCACGAGCCCCTGGCACGCACGCGGGAACACCAAGCGCAGCGGAGTCTTCACGTCGGAAACAGCAGGCCCATGCGGGACACGCAGCGTGGCGGGGGGTGCGGTAGCGCAGGCCGCCAGGCAGGCGCACGGAGCCCGGCTCTCGCCCAGCGCAGCGCGCGAACGCCGTCCGCGGAGCCTCTGCGCTCCCAGAACGCGCCGCACCCCGTGCGGGTCTCGTGCGGAGAAGCGCGGCGGCCCGGAGCGTGTGTCCCCGCACCCACGTCCCCCGGGACCCCCGGAGTCGAGCGCAGCTCCCGGGAGCACTTTCCTCTCCAGACGCGGCCTCGCTTCAGCGCCCACCGGAACGCGGCTTCTTCGCACACTTCCCCGACTCCGACCCGCTCCTCCCGGCCCCGAACTTCACCACGACGGCGCGGACGAGCGAACGTCATTCGCGTGTGGAACGGCACGAGCTGCTCTGCTTGGACGCACCCGCTTCACTAAGTCTAAACTGGGTTTTTTAAAGATTTCATTGATTTATCCGAGAGGGAGCGGGCCCGGAGCGGCGGCGGCAGCGGGAGAAGCCGGCTCCCCGCGGAGCAAGGCCCAACGGGCGGATCTCAGGAGTCGGCTCAGGTCGGCAGACGCTGACCCCTCGGGGCCGCGCGCGCCCTGAAGCGGCTTCGCAGAAGTGGTGCGCGGGATCTCGTTAGAGCGAACTCCGGAACAACTTCCCGTTTTCTCGGCGGAGACGTGCGGCCGGAGCTCCCCGCGGCCGGCCCGGCAGACTCGCGCGCAGAGCGGGGGCGCGCGCGGGGGGTCACCCCACGCCGGGAAAGAGCAGGGGCCGCAGGGGCCCGGCGCCCTCCAGCAATGGGGGGGGGGGGCGGTGGCGCTCACGGAAAAGAGCTTAACGAGACCCACGGACGACCGAGTCCGGGCCCGGAGGGACAACGGCAACGGGAAAACGCAACCTCGATTCGCGTCTCACCCAAGAAGTCCGGGCCCGGCCCAGAGCCGCGGCGGCCGCACTTCCCGGACACGCGCTTCCCGGGACCCCGACCCGCCGCGGCGGCTCTTCCTGGAAACGCGCGGGCGGCCGCGCGCGCCTCGGCTCTCGGGCGCCTCGCGGGGGCGGACGAAGCGCGTGGGGCAGACCGCGGAGCCCGCGCCGGTCCCGCCCGGCCCCCGGCACAGCCCCCGGTCCCCGCCCGGCCCCGGCCGCACAACTTTCGGGCGCTCTCGGCGTTTCGTCAACAGAGCGCCGCCGTCCGGAAAACGCGTCTCGGGCGCGACCCGCCTGGCCCCGCGCGCGCCAGCTGTCAGCCGGGGGGCCGGGGGGCCCAGGGGCGGGGGCGCGGGCCGGGGGTCCCAGGGGTGCGGGCCGGCCCCGGCGAGGCAGGCCCCGCGGCCGAGGCGGGCGGCCCGGGCGGAGTCCAGGCCCCACGGGAGGCCGCGCCCGCGCCCCCGAAGCCGCCCCCGGCCCGGCGCGCACCGCGTCGCGGAGACCCCGACCACCGCACCCCACCCCATCCTCCCGGCCCCGCGGTCCGACCCCGCCTCGCCCCGCCCCTCGTCCTCACCCCCCCCTCCAGCCCCGACCCCCGACGGTGCGCCAGGACAGCCGGGCCCGGGGTGCGAGCTCCGGCCGAGGCACAGCCCGCCCCGCCGCCCGCCGCCCGCCGCGCACTCACCGCGGGCGCGGGGCTCGGGGCGGCGCGGCTCCCGCCCGCCTGCGGACGACGGCCGGCGCGGGCGGGCGCTCCCATTCATTAGCCGCGGCTTTGTCTGCCCCCGCCGGCCCCTCCCGCCGCCGCCGCCGCCCGCCGCCCGCGACGCCGCCGGACGCTGCGCCCCTCCCAGGGCCCCGCGCGGCGCGGGGCGGGGCAGGGGGCGGGGCCGGCAGGGCGGGCTGCACCAGGGACCCAGGCACCGCGGACGGGGCGAGCCCCGGCCGACCGCGCAGGCGCGATCTCCGACCCTGGGCTGGGCCAGACTGACGACGCAGGCGCGCTGCCGCCTGCGGGGGCTGGGCCGATTGCGCAGGCGCAGTCCCCGCGCTTGGGCCCCGCCCCCGGGCTCGTGCGGACCTGCTTGTGAAGCGCAGACTCCGCACGCCGGCCTTTGGCTAGGGCCTGGGCCGAGCGGCCGCGCAGGCGCAATCTCCGAGTGCCGGCCTGGTCCGGGGGCCCCAGGGGGCCCGACCGCGCAGGCGCAGTCCAGGCGCGCCGGCTCCGCCCCACCGCCGGGGTCTGCGGACCGGTGGGCGGCAGCAGCATCTGCCGGCGGCGGCTGGGCGCGCGGTGGCATCCCGGTCCCGGCTTCGGCGGCGTCCGGCTCGCGCTTGCCCGGCGCCCAGCCCGCCCGGCCGCGGGGCCCCGGAGCCACAGGGCGGAGAGCGCACCTGCTGCGGGCGCGGGCCGAGGTGCCGGCGGGGCCCACGGCGGGGGACGCCCGGAGCGCGCTTACCCGGAGGCCGCGCGAGTGTCCTCCTCCGTGCGCCGGCGCTGCGAGGGCCGCGGGGGCGCGCTGGCCGCGGTGCTCGGTGCTGGTGCGTCTGAGCCCTTCAGTCTAAGACGATAAGGCGCTTCGCGGGCGGCCGCGCTCGGGGACGGCGCGGATTAGAGCTTAAGCCTGGGGCCGGGCGGGGAGACGCTGCGGCGGTGACCGCGGCCGGAGGCCTCGGGGCTGGGCTGGGGGCGTGCGGCGGGCAGGTGCCGCACGCGCGGGGCCGCGGGCCTCTTGGTCTCTGCTGGCATCTGGGCGCTTAGTGCGAGTTTCCTGGTGACCAGCTCGGGCAGCGACCGCCCCGACCGTGCGGACTGACCAGAGACCCGGCCTGTCCCTGTTGCCGACGACCGCTCATGTGTCACAGAGGGAGGCCGGTGCTCCTGCCCGGCCAGCGGGTGCGCGGGTCCGGCCGCGCCCCTCCTGCCCGCGCGCTCCCCGGCTCCTCCCACCCCTGCATGGGCCCGCGGCCGTGGCCCCCTCGCTCCGCTCCAGCCTGGGGGGCGCGACTTCCGCGGGCCTCAGGGGTGACGTCCGGGCGCAGTGTCGACCGCGGTGGCAGTCGGTGTGCGCGTCTGTGTGTGGTTTGCACTCGCCCGCGGCTCCCGCCTCCCAGCGCGCGGCCTGGCGCAGAACGGGGGGGGGGGGGGGGACTGGTGTGGAGCTCAGGGGACAGCATGGACGCGGTGGCCGCCGGCCAGGGCCAACCCGCCACCCGTTTGTGGCTATTCGTTCGTTTTTTTCGTTTCGTTTAATTGCCCCAAGCTAAGACTATTGTCTCCGTGGCTGGGGAAAAAACCGAAATAGTAATATCTCACGACGTGCGAAAACTACCTGACATTGGAATGTGTCAGTGTCCTTGCGGAATTTACTGGGCCGTGGCCATGCCGGCTCACTGCCCTACCGCCTCCAGCAGCTCATGAGCCCAGTGGGGGAGAACTTGCTTCCCAACCCTTCCCAAAAAACCTGTGGTCTCCTGCTCTAGATGGCAACGGCCTCCTTCCTGGTCCCTGCTATATGCTGTGGTCGCCTGCCCACTGACACCTTCGGGGGCTCCCTGCGTTCCTCAAAGCCAGAGTTCTCACAGCTGTGGTGACCAGGTCCACATTGCCTTCCCTCATGGACTTGGGTCCAGCTCTGGGTCCCACCTCAGGGCAGTGGCCCTGGCTGTTCCCTCCACCTGGAATGCTCTTCCTCAGTCCTCAGCCTGCCTCACCCCTGTAGATCTTGGCCCAGATGTCACTATACTGACCATTCTCTATAAGGCAGTGCCCCTCCCCTCATCCCAGCCTCACTGTTCTCAGACATTTACGGGGGCCAGCCTTGCTAACACTCCAGGAGAGCAGGGCCTTCCCTGGTATGTCCGCTGATGTACGCACACCCAGCATGAGAAGACAAGCGCGTCCCGAGGCGGCAGGATAGGCTGACTGTGTTGGCACGACGGCTGGGCACCAGGCTAGGGGTGGGCAGGAAAGGTTCCCCTAGTGGAATGGCAGCAACACTTCCCAGGTCCACCCTGGCTCCTGCACTTTCCACATCCTGCAGGTTGGCCGGGTGTGGCCTGCTCTGACCCCTTGCAGGAAGGATTTTGTTGGCCGCCCACCCAGTGCTTAAAAGGAACACTGGGAGCGGGGAGGGGAGTGCTGCTGGTCATGCAGCCAGCCCCCAACAAACTGGGACTCAGCGAGTCACGATGCGTGGCAGCCCTTTCCAGAGCTCTGCCCCTTCATTCAACAAATCTTTGATGAGCATTTTCCGGCCTTCTGTGACACTGTGGCAGGATCACAAGGTGATGGGGTGGTGAGAGGTGGACACCAAGCTTGGCCTGGTGGGAGGCTGCAGCTACCAGCACAGCTGGGCACTGATGCCAGCTGAATCCTGACTGGGACTCCTCACCTGTGTACCCACAATCCCACTGCCTGCACTGTGATTCCCCCACCTGGGTATCCAGAATCCCCTCCACCTGGGCACCCCCCGAATGTGACCCCCCACCTGTGTATCCAGAATCCACACCCTCCCGGGCACCCCCACTCATGGTGACCCCCCCACCTGGGCATCCAGAATCCCCTTCACCAGGGCACTGCCCTCCACGCTGTGATCCCCGACTTTGGTATCCAGAGTCCCCACCCCCCGGGACACTGTGATTCCCCACCTGGATATCCCCCATCCACGTATCCCCATCGCTGCTCTCCAGGACCTCTGAAGCCTCCTTGGGTGGGTCCCAGGACCTGCAGGAGGAAGTGCCCTGCAGTGTTCTGCTTTTGCATTGTCTGTTTGTGTGGTTAGAGGCCAGAGAACACCAGGTCCCCAATGTGGACGCGTGGAGGTGTCCCCACAGTTTTTCTCTGGGGCACCCATGGCCTGGAGTAACCTTCTTCTTTGGCCTAGATGAGCTATGAGTGTCTGCACTTCACAGCTTCTGGAAAGCCCCCCACACAGCCCTGGAACCCCAGAGCTGTGCCAGATGGTCACTGTCTTGGTTCCGGAGGGGACACTGGTGTCAGGATACTGTCAGCCACCCTGCGGAGTGATGCAGCCAGGAACAGGCAGGTGCGGAGGAGCCTGGCACCTACCGCCCATAGCTGATGTCAGGGCAGGTGGCCCAGCGTTCCCAGGGCCACCAGCCAGCCCCCTGTCCCAGCCCTGCCGCTGAGATCTCAGGGCTTCCCTTTCGGCACCTGGGAAGTGGGGACATTGTTAGTGAGGGAGCGTGAGGACAGTGAGAGCATCCTTCAGAGCCCGCACACCTCCGGCCCACCTCTCTGCTGCAGTGGGGATGGAGCCTGTCTAGGTGGAGGCCCCAAGAGTGGAGACACCCCGCAGGCAAAAAAGTGAGGACAGAGATGTGGCTGGGAACACCCCCTGGGGTGCTTCCTTGGGGTTTGGCCCTTCCTGGGGTGTAGAAGTGGGGTGAAGGAGAGCTGGGGATGACAGTGTCAAGACCACTCAGGTTATGGGGGGCACTGACTGGATGGCCCGTGTGGAGAACCACAGCCTCTCCCGCGGCTACCTCCAGGGCCCAAGGAAGGAAACGCAAGGGTCATGAGCAGTGGAGGCCACAGGAGCTACCAGTGAGACACTAGCAAGCAGTGATGAGCTCCACAGAGATGGAACGGCCTTGGGGGACACTGGCAGCAGGGCCTGCCAGGAGGAGCCTCAACACATTGGGGGGACAAGGGGCCTTGTGACCGGGATGGGGTCCTTGGGAAGGAGCACACAGAAATCATCAAGCACCAAGGCCCTGGGGCAGACATCAACGACTGTATGGATGGTAAGCCGAGTAGGGAGGGGGCGGGGTAGGAAGGGGCTTGAGGGTATTAGGGTTGGAGTGGGCAAGGGTCCAGGGAGCAAGAGGGATGGGGACTTAATGATCCTGGGGGGGGGGGAGCGGCTGTGTCTGCTGCTGGACAGAGACGTCGAAACCTGGTAAGTGCACTTGGTGAGAATGGGAGGGCAGTGCCCAGGGGGGTTGGTGCCCAAGTGAGGCACGGGGTTCGGGCGGATGCACACGCTGGCCCTGGCCTTCCAGCACAGAAGATGCCAGACTGTGGCGGCCGGTTCTGTGTTATTTTCCAAGGTGGAAATGGCTCTGGAGTTTGTCGTAACTAGGATTCGTGGATTCAGCAAGTAGAGTTACAAATACTGCACAGGACATCGTCATACTAAGACATTAATTATCCGAGTTTTTAATTTCACTGGGTATGCTGTAGTTTATCTAGCAACTGTAATCATACCAGGAACGCTGTTCGCCATAAACAATCCGGCCAACACCAAAATAAAGAGAAAATGACGGCTACCTACAACCCCATCCCAAAAGGATAACTTGGAAAACAAATCAGATGCGTATCTTGGTTTTACGTACAAGCTTGCAGATTAAAAATCAGAAAAGACTCTACTGTGTGTACTCTTTTCTAATCTAGTGTTTTCACTTAACCAAGTCCCCACCTACCTGTATCCATGCCACGGACTACGGCAGCACAGGCCATTGCTAACGGCTGCTCGGTACCACACCGCGTGGGTGAGCACGCAGCCCCGTGGAGGCTCCCAGCTGTGCCCAGCTCCCCTCGGGGAGCCCACCTGCTCTGACGCCCTGGCAGTTCCCTTGGGTTATTTCTTCAGAATACTTTCTTAGCAGTGGAGTTTTCTCAGCTGAAAATCTTTCAGAGGTGATTGTGGACACATATGCAATTCCAAGAAATAATGCAGAAGGGTCCCTCGTACATGGTAGTTTTACCCAAAGGTAACATGATGGCAGCAGGGGCGCCTGGGTGACTGGGTTGAGCGTTGGACTCTCGGTTTTTTTGGATCAGGTCATGATCTCAGGGCTGTGCGTGGGATCTGAGCCTTGCATCAGGCTCTGTGCTCAGCCTGGACTCCGCCTGAGATTCTCTCCCTTTCCCTTCTCCAGTAACTAAATAAAATCTTTAGAAGTAACAATAAAATGACAGTAGGAGAATCACAGCCAGGGCATTGATACCGGTAAAGTTCTCTGATGTTGTCCCTCTTTCCCCAGTTTTACATGTACTTGTGTATGTATTAGTTCCATACATTCTTAAAATGTTTCTTTTTCCTTTAAGTGGGCTCCACATCCAGCGCAGAGCCCAACGCAGGAGTTGAACTCAGACCCTGAGGTCGAGACCTGAGCTGAGATCGATTCAGATGCTTAACCGACTGAGCTCCCCAGGCGCCCCTGATTCTCTACCTTCTGAGCACCCAAGCTGGTTCATGGATCCACATGGGGAGTTCCAACAAGGGTTGCTTCTGGTCCTCTTTGAGAGCCACGCCCACCCCCCTGCCCCTCGCCCCTGCCCTGCCCTGTGCTCGCAGCAACCACTCATCTGCCCTCATTCCTAAAACTATGTCGTCTCAGTACTGCACAAAGGGAGTCAGGCGGCGAGTAACCTGCTGAGATCGGCTGTTCTGCTCGGTAAGTAGCTCGCTAGAGACCCCTCCAAGTTGTTGGATGTCAATGGTTTGTCCCCCAGCCCCGCCGAGTGGTGGTCCTTGGTTGGGGGCACACCGTGCTTCCCTTCTCACCTGCCGGAGGACGTTGGGGTCGATTCTGGGTTTGGTCCGTTACTCGGAGAGACGGGATGAATATTTGTGGGCAGCTTTTGGTGTGAGCAGAAATCCTCGTTTCTCTGGGAGAATCACCCAGGAGCCCAGCTAGGTCATGTGCTGGCTGCGGGTTTTGCTTTCAGAGCGGCCCCAAGCTGTTTTCCAGAGTGACTGCTCCGGGCTGCTCCCCCACCGAGGCGTGCGAGTGTCCAGTGTCTCCACCTCCTCGCCAGCATTCACGGCGCTCACTGCCTTTCATCTCCGTCACCTAGCTTGCATGTCCCTACTGCCCGATGACGCTGGGCCTCTGTGCCTATGCTCTTGCTTGCGACATCTCTATCTGCTGGTGAGTTTTTACGTGGATGGCTTGGTTTTTACTCTTGTGTTTTCAGAATCCATGTGTTCCATCTCTCAGTCCCCCGTCACACGCGTGGTATGCAAACCCTGCCTCCCGGTCTGCGGCTTGGCTCCATCCTCTCCACAGGCTCATTCCCAGCAGAGGTTTCTGATGCTCCTGAGGTCTAGTTTAGCAATATTTTCTTTTGTGGTTGTGTCTTTGGTGTCGAGAACTTGTTGCCTAGCCTAGATCCCGAAGATTTTCTCCTGTTTTCCTCCAAAAGCATCATAGTTTTAAATTCATGATTCATTTCAAGTTAAGTTCTGTATACGGTCTGAAAGCCTTGGGGTGAGGTTCTTCTCCCCCTCCCCCTCTTCCCTCCCCTTCCCCTCTTCCCTTCCTCTATCACGCCCCCTCCCCTCACCTCCTCTTCCTTCTTCCCATCTTTCTTGCCTTCCGCTGTCTAATTGCTCCAGCGCCGCTTGTTGGAAAGGCCAGCCTTCCTCCATCGCAACGCTTCTGCGTGTGTCTAACATCAGTTGGACATGTCTGTGTGGGTCTGTTTCCAAGTCTCTGTTTCTTCCATTGATCCGTGCTTCTCTCCTTCTGCCAACACCACACACTCTTGATTACCACAGCTATCTGTTCTTGAAATCAGGTAGACTGGTTCTGGCCGCTTGCTTCTCCTTTGCAAAATTGTTATAGCTTGAATCGTTCCTTTGCCGCATAGTTTAGAATAATCTTGTCTGTATCTAAGAATAATCTTGCTGGAATACTGATAGGAATTGTGGTAAACCTGTATATCAATTTGGAGAGAACTGGCATTTTTACTATTTTGAGTTTTTCTAGTCCATCTCTGCACTCATTTAGATCTTTATTTCTTTCATTAGCATTTTATCATTTTCAGCATACAAGTTCTATACATGTTTTTTTGGTAACTCTTAATATTTCATTGGATTTTTAACCATTGTAAATGGTTGTGTGCTTAATTTCAGTGTCCTTGTATTGATTGCCAATAGTTGTGGTAGAAGCAAGAAGAGCTGATGTTGCAGATGAGGTCAGAAGGCAGTCTGCTGGAGAATTCCCTCTCGCCTTGGGGAGGTCTGCCTTTTGTGCTCTTCAGGCCTTCAACTGATTGGACGAGGCCCACCAACATTATAGTGGGCAAACTTCACTCAAAGTCCACCAATTTAAATGTAACTGTTGGGGTACCTGGGTGGCTCAGTGGGTTAAAGCCTCTGCCTTTAGCTCGGGTCATGATTCCAGGGTCCTGGGATCAAGCCCCACACTGGGCTCTCTGCTCAGCAGGGAGCCTGCCTCCACCTCTCTCTCTGCCTGCCTCTCTGCCTGCTTGTGATCTCTGTCAAATAAATAAATAAAATCTTAAAAAAAAATAAATGTAACTGTCATCCAAAAACACCCTCACACAAACAACCAGAATGATGTACGACTAAATATATGGGCATCTTAGCCCAGCCAAGTTGACACATAAAAGTAACCATCTCAGTGCTCTTACTACCCTTTTGATGCCTCCTGTTTCATTCTTGATATTAGTAATTATCTTCTCTCTTTTCCTTCTTTGTCAGTCTTGTCTGAAGTCTGCCAACTTTATTGACCTTTTCAAAGAACGAGCTTTTTCTTTCCTTGATTTCCTATTTGCAATTTCGTTGCTTTCTTTATACACGTTTTATTTAGTTATTTGACAGAGAGAGACAGCATGTGCATGTGCGGGGGGAGAGTAGAGGCAGAGGGAGAAGCAGGCTCCCTGCTGAGGCTCCATCCCAGGACCCTAGGACCACAACCTGAGTTGAAGGCAGATGCTCAACCAATGAGCCACACAGGCGCCCCCCTTTCTTAAAGATTTTATTCATCTATTTGAGAGGGAGAGAGAGTGCATGAGCAGGGGGGAGGGGAAATTTCATTGATTTCTACTCTCATTTATATTATTTTCTTTCTTCTTGCTCTGGACTTATTTTCCTCTTTTTTTTTTTTTGTAGGTACTTAAGGTGGACGCTTGGACTATTGGTTTGAGAATTTTCCTCTTTTCTCAGATATGGATTTCCTACTATAGTTACTCCTCCTAACACTGCTTTGGTTAGGTTCAGAAATTTTGATATGTTGTATTTTCATTTTTTTTCAGTTCAATATTTTTATTTTTTATTTTTTTAAAGATTTTATTTATTTATTTGACAAAGAGAGAGATCACAAGTAGGCAGAGCGGCAGGCAGAGAGAGAGGGGGGAAGCAGGCTCCCCGCTGAGCAGAGAGCCCGATGTGGGGCTCGATCCCAGGACCCTGGGATCATGACCTGAGCCGAAGGCAGAGGCTTTAACCCACTGAGCCACCCAGGCGACCCCAGTTCAATATTTTTAAAAAGAACTTATTTATTTTAGAAAGGGAAAGAGAAGGAAAGAGTGGGGGGAGGGTCAGAGGGAGAGAGAGAACCTCGAGGCTCCGTGGAGCCTGCCACAGGGCTTGATCCCGGAACCCAGAGGTCATGACTGGAGCCAAAATCAAGAGTTGAATGCTCAGCTGACTGAGCCACCAACACCCCTCAATTCAACATTTTTGAATTCCCTGAAGCTTTCCTCTTTTACACATTGATTATTTAGAAGTTTGTTGTTAAGTTTCCAAGTATTTGGAAATTTTCCTGTGGTCTTTCTGCTGTTGACTTCTTGTTAGATTCTGCTATAATTCGAGAACATACTCTGTATGATTTATATTCTTTTAAATTTGTTGAGGTTTGTTTTTGACCAGGATGTGGTCGACCTCAGTTGAAATTGTACGACTGCCTGAAAAGGATGTGTATTCTCTTTCGTATGGTGGCGTGATCTACAAACGTTGTTTAGATCGCATTGGCCTCTGGTGGCCCAGAGTTCCGGATCTTTGCTGACGCTCTGCCTCCTAGTTCTATCAGTAGCTGGGAGTGGGGTGTGCAAGTCCCTGATTATAATTCTATTTTTTGTAATTTCAGATGTGTATTTCTCCTTTTAACTCTGTACTCTTGTTTTATGTATTTTTAAACTCTGTTGTTGGACGCGTACACATTCAAGATCACTGTGTCTCCGGATGGTTTGATCCCTTTATCTTACATAATGATCCTTTTTGTTCCCAGTAATTTTCTTTGCTCTGAAGTCCAGTTTATCTGATTTTACTATACTGTACAATAAATAACGTAGCATATTCTATATAGTAATACATAATAAATAATATACCATGGCTACTCTTACATTTTTACTAATATTTTCATTATATATATTTTTCCATTCTTTTATTTTTAACCTACCTCCATTAGTATGTTTGCCGTGAGTTTCCTGTAGACAGCACATAGTTGGGCTGTATTTTTTTTTTTTTCAGGTCGTCTCCATGACCAGATGGGGCTTGAACTCATGACCCTGAGACTGCGAGTTGCACACACTACTGATGGAGCCGGCCAGGCATCCCAGCTGAGCTATATTTTCTTTTAATCCATTCTGACAATCTGTGTGTTTTAATCACTGTGTTTAGACCTTTTATATGATTTTTGGGGGATATATCAGGGCTTAAGTCTGCCATCTTTTCATCTGTGTTCTGTTTATTCCCTCTCTTTCTTATTCATCTCTCTCTCTTTTCTCATCTTCCTGTGGGATACCTAAACATTGTTTAAAATCCTGCTTCAATTTTTTTATGCGTTTTTGGGCATAACATATTGTGTAGCTTTCTTAGGGCTCTCTTAGGGTCACAGTCCCCACCCAGGTCGTCATCGGCCTCTGGCTCCATCCTCGCACTCGGAAAGAGGCACGGCATCCGCCCTTCCACTCTGTTCCCCTCACCATCCCCACTTAAAAATACATAGAATTGCTTATGTTATTTCCCCTGTGTATTTCGTGCCCCGTCAGATCGTCACAAGTTTTGCTCCAGCCATGCATCAGTTAAGAAACCCATGAGAAAGGCGAGCCACCGCGCTACCCTTGATTTGGCCCACTCCTTTGCTTTTCTTTCCTTCCTGAAGTTCTAAGGCTTCTGTTATTTCTTTTCTCTTTGGAGAATTTCTTTAGGTGTTCTTGAAGCCTAGTTCTGTGAGGGTCCAAGTGTTGGTTTTCTTTGTCTGAGAATGTTTTTATTTCCCTTTCATTCCCAAAGCATGTTTTCACCTGACTCAGAATTCACGGTCGACAGCTTTTTCCTCTCAGCACTTGAGAAACGTACCACTTCCTCCCGCCTCTGCGTTTCTGAGAAAAACCCACCGTTATGCCCATTGTTCTACTCTTACAGGCAAAGTGCTGTTTCTCTCTGCTTTCGAGATTTCTTCATTGTCATTAGTTTTCAGAAGTTTAATTATTGCGTGCGGCAAATTTCTTCGATTTATCTTATTTGGGATTTGCCTGGCTTCTGGAATGTCTCGGTCTTTGCCAAATTTGGGAAGTTTCTGCTATTTGTTCTTCAGATATTTTTTCAGCTTCACACCCTTTCTTCTCTTTCTAGAGTCTAATGATACAAAGGTTAGACCTATCCTTTACATACAGTCCCATGGTTTCCTGAAGTTTTGTTATTTTTCCTCCCGTGTCTTTTCTCCCTGCGGCTCAGATTAGGTAATTCTGTTGTTCTGTCTTCTGGTTCATGAATTCTTTCTTCTGTCATATTCATTGTGGTGTTGAGACTCTGTACAGTGAGCTTCTTATTTTGGTGTATTTTTTAGTTCTGTAACTTCTGTTTGTCTGTTGTTTGTTTCTAAGAGTTTCTGGTTTCTCATTTGTTTTAAGGTAATTTATAATTATGTGCCGAAGCATTTTTGAGATGGCCGGTTTACAGTTCCCATCAGGCAATTCCAACATCCGATTCATCTCAGCGGTGGCATCTGTGGATTATTTCTTCTTAGGTCCAGTATGACTTTCCTGATGCTTGGTGCGACAAGTGAGTTTTAAGAGTGTAAACTGAGCAGCGTGGACATCATGTTAGGAGACTCCGAATCCGATCTAACCCTTCCACTTTTGCAGGAGTGACCCATCTTGGCCTACTTTTGTGGGTTGTGGTTCCAATGATAATTTCGCTTTTTAGAGCCCCTGAATTCCTACTCTGGTCTGTCTTGTTCACCTGTTGCCACAGAAGCTCCCACTTATTTCTGGGACAGAGGCAATTCCCTCGCTGCCCGGAGCTGGTGGGTGGCTGTACAGAAAGATGGATCTGTGGGATGGAGGGTACATCCTGATCTCTACCAGTTCCCCCAGGGGAGGATAGGTGAGTTCCCCTCAGCTGCTGGGGGGTGGGTGGGGAGACAGTGGGCCTGGATTGCCTTCTACCACTGGCTGGTATGGAGATCCTGGACCTGGACAGCCTTCTCCTGGGTAGGTCCTGGGACACTCCAAGTGTTGTTCCTCAATCCCAGGCCCCCAGTCAGACTCCCTCTCTTTTCCTATAATTGCTGAATTATTCCCTGGTTTTAAAAGTTGTGTTTGGTTGGATGAGCTGAGAGAGATGAGTCCACACCATCTAACCAGATGTCTCTGGTGTTATTTTTAAATTTTCACTTATGTAATTATTTATGCAATATATTTTTACAACAACTTTCTTAAGCTATAATTCACATACCGTACAATTCACTGATTTAAAATGTACAATTTAGTGATTTTTAGTACAGGCACAGGGTTGGGAAACCCTCACCACAGTTGATTTTAGAACATCATCATCCCCAAAGAAACCCCATACTATTAGAAGTCAGTCTCCAATTCTCCCTTCCCTGAGGCCCTGGCACCCTCTAGCATGAGTTCTGTGTCTGTAGATTTGCTTATTATGGGCATTTCATATAAATGGGATCATTCAGTATGTCGCCTCTTGGCATCTTTCCTTTGCATAATGTTTTCAAGAGCCTTCTGTGCGGTACATTTCAGCACTGCATCCCTTTTTGTTCTGCTCATGGATCGATCACATTTGGTGTTCCTGCGCTGATGGACCTCAGTTTATCTTCGCTTATTGACATCGCGAGTGACACCACTGCCGATCTTCGTGACCAAGTTTCTGTGTGGACATGTGTTTTAATTTCCCTTGGGCACACAATCAGGAGTGGAATCTCTGGGTCATACGGTAACTCCGTGTTTAACATTTTGTCTTCCAAAGCAGCTGTACCTGTTTACACTCCCTCCAGCAACATCCTCCCCAACACTTGTTAGCGTCTGACTTTTTGATCCCAGTCACCCTAGTGGGTGTGAAGTGGTGTCTCTTTGTGGTTTTGATTTGCTTGTCCCAAAGGGTTAATGATGCTGTACATCTTCTCACTTGCTTATTGGTCATTTGTGTGTCTTTTTGAGGAAATGTCTATTCAAATCCTTTATACCCATTTTTAGTCTGGTTGTTCTTTAGTTGGTAGGCTGAGGCCTTTGGCTGTTATTCTGAGAGAGACGGGGAGCTGCTGGAAGGTTCTAAGCGCAGAAGTGGCAGTATCATTCGGGTTGCTGTGTCAAGAAAAAGAACACAGGTTCATAGGTGACACAGAGCCTAGTCAAGATACCCAGATGATCCAGGTGTGAGACAATAGTGGCTGGCCCGGCAGTAGCAGAGGAAGTGGTGACACAGGGCTGTCTGGACACATTTTGAAGGGGTGCCAACAAGATTTGCCGATGGGTCAGATGGGCTTAGCCAGGAAACTTGAAGTCACCATATACTAGGAAGGTGGATTGGTATCCTATGGTTGCCATAACAAGTGGCCACAAACTGGGTGACTTAAAGTAACAGAAGTGTATTGTCTGATAGCTTAGAGGCCAGACTCCCTCTAAAACCAGTAGGGCAGGATCGTCCCGTCTCTGCCTACCTCTGTCAGCTGTCAGGCTCGGCTTCCCTGGGCTAACAGCCGCACCTGCCAATCTGCTTTGGTCCGCATGGCTTTCTTGTGGCCTGTGTATCTGTGTCCAAATTTCCTTGGACACCATCGTTGGATAAGGACCCACCCCAATGACCTCATCTCACCTTGACCATCTGTGAAGAGCCTACTTCCCCGTGAGATCCAACTGACAGCTCCTGGGGGTGAGGATGTCAACATATCTTCTGGGGGACACGATTCAACACATAACAGGTGGGGAAGGCAACAGAGGAGAAGTCTGGGGAGGAAGGCCAGGGGCTGCGGATGAGGCATGTAGCGTTTGAGATGCCTGTTAGATATTGTAGAAAGATGCTGAGAGGCCGCTAGATGGAGGGACCATAAGACATTATTTTCAAAAAGTTAACAATACAACTCTATACTTCTAAAGTAAGGAAGTGTCCAAGACTTATTTAAATAATTACTGAGGAAGCATGATGGTCAGATTGGTTCCAAAGACTGAAGACGGGGTACCTGGGGGGCTCTGTGGGTGTGTGCCTTTGGCTCAGGTCTTGATCTCAGGGTCCTGGGATCGAGCCGCATGTTGAGCTCCCTGCTTAGCGGGGAGCCTGCTCCTGCCTCTCCCTGTTTGTGCTCTCTCTCTCGAATCAATAAAATCTTTTAAAAAAGACTGAAGGGGCTGCCTGGGTGGCTCAGTGGATTAAGCCTCTGCCTTCAGCTCGGGTCGTGATCTCCGGGTCCTGGGATTGAGTCCTGCATCAGGCTCTCTGCAGGCGGGGAGCCTGCTTCCTCCTTCCTCTCTCTCTCTCTCTCTCTCCTTGCCTCTCTGCCTACTTGTAATCTCTCTCTGTCAAATAAATAAAATCTTAAAAAAAAACAATAAAAAAGCTTGAAAACAGAAGTATTGGTACTGGCTGAAGACAAGCTTGCTAATTTAGATTAAAAACTGCTTAGTGGGGGTGCTTGGGGGCTCAGTGGGTTAAGCCTCTGCTTCGGCTCAGGTCATGATCTCAGGGTCCTGGGATTGAGCCCCACATCGGGCTCTCTGCTCAGCAGGAAGCCTGTTTCCTCCTCTCTCTCTGCCTGCCTCTTTGCCTGCTTGTGATCTCTGTCTGTCAAATAAATAAATAAAATCTTTAAAAAAAAACCCCAAACTGGTTAGGGGCATTAAATGGCAACCTCTTCTAATTGTAATTTTCTTTTTCTTTACCAGACAAGTAATTTCTATCACTTACTACTGGACAAAATTCATGTGCATTGCTATCAGACAGGGATCGCTTTATCTAGCTGTTTGTTTTCTGCAAGTTAAAGTCTACCCTTAATGGGTTGTAAAAAAGTCATAATCAATAGTAAATAGTGGTGAAACAGGCGCGGTCTTGAGAACGTAAAAAATTCCCTTGGCAGGCATGCTCGACAACGTTCAGCTGCCCAGCAAAGCACCCATCACCATCCCTTCACCTGCTCTCTCTCTTTTTTAAAGAGATTTTATTTGAGAAAGAGAGAGAGAGACAGGGAGAGTGTGAGCACGGTGGGGAGGAGCAGAGAGAGGGACAAGCAGACTCCTGGGCTGAGCATGGAGCCCAACACGGGGCTTGATCCCATGACCCTGAGATCATGACCTCAGCTGAAATCACGGGTTGGGAGATTAACCGATTGAGCCATCCAGGCACTCCCTTCACCCATCGTTAAGTTTTGGAAGCTCTTTCTTAACTGCTCCTTTTGATGATAAAGGATCTACAAAGGTTATTCTTGAACACAGAAAGCTGGGTCTTCCGTGTTTGGACCTGAGTCACTCACAGGTGCTGCAGAAGTGGTAATTAACAGGGATGAGCCTCCCCGTTGGGCTGGTGCATCTGTGTCACCTGGTGCCGCCCAACGATCAAGTCCAGAAAATCACCCCGTTTGGAGATGTCGCCATAATGAATGTGGGGTTGAGTCTCTATTATGCCTGAGCTTTCTGTTGTTTGCTCTTCCAGTCCTAGGTTAGGAAACTGAACCAAACTGATCTCCCTCTGATTCGCCTGCAGCACCTGTACAGCTGGGTAAGTCCCTATCTTCTCAAGGACCACGGTGTCGCACAGCTCTTGCTTACGTTACTACTTGTAGGACTCCGATCTGGCACACCGTAGGACAGGAGCACGAGTTCAGTGGATCTGCGGGCTCTGTGGACACTGATTCAACACAGATGCTGCAACCCTTGTTCCTAAGAGTGGCTGGGTCACCCTGATGGAGTCTCACGTGTGACATCCACATAAGGTTGCGCAATTTCTCTAGGTATATCCTGGTAGAGAAGAGGACTGACTTCTATTGAAACTATGAAAATAACTAAATTTCTATTAATAGAGTCGGGAAAAATGATCTTTTCCTGAATTCTGAAGTGAGAATCATTTAAAGAATGTTGTGTTCGTTTATGGAGGCACCAGCGACTGTAGCAAAGGTTAAAGCTAGATCAAACACAAAGGATTGCATCGGACTTTTGCTAGAAAATAGAACAAGAAAAGAAGAACACGGCTGCCCTCTCCTTGCCTTCGTCAGGCTCTGTATGTCCTAACGGAGACGGGGTAGGGGTGGTGGTTGAGGGTCTCGGGCCCACTTTCCCGCCGGCACAGCCCAACACACAGGGGAGACTGGGAGAGCTCGCAGGTGCATGCACAGAGGCTTTGTGCTGTTGGAAACGGTTCTGCGGAGAGAGAGGACAGAATGAAATCAGTTGGGTTGGAATCGGAGCTGTCAGTACGAACTCCAGCCTCGTGGACGGATATGAAGCTGAAGATACGGGGTGTGCGCGCCTAGATTTCCGAGCTCACCCTGGTGAGCATAAATGCGATCGCACTTGATATCACCGTCTCGAGTTGCTGCCATTCAGCGTCGTGTCTGGGACCCGGCCACAGGGCTCCAAGCGGGACAGTTTCTCCGTGTAAGCCGTGGTGTTCTCTCCCGCTGGGTGGCTGTGCCTCACTTCCTTCCTTTTATCGTCCGAAGACACGGAAGGTATTTCTTCCTCTCAGTATTTTTATTATTAAAAGCAATGCTGTCGTGAACACCGGTGCACGTGTCCCCACGAACGAGTGGAGCTTTCTTGGGTGTATGTTCGGGCATAGACTGGCTCCAGGAGTCCGGAGAGCTGGGAATTGCAGCGCACGTGTGGCGTTTTCTCCAAGGGGCCACCACCTCTCCCATACCACATGCTCCTTCCTCTTAAAATGTGACTTTAACACTCGTCTCCCCAGAGGGCAGAGGTCGGCGTCTCATCTCCAATCTGGACAGGCTTGGGCACAAGTGAGGCTTTGTGACCGTCGGGGCTACGGCGTGAGAAGTGATACAGTTCCCACCTGGTTCTCTGGGAACATGGACCCCATCCCACTCTCCACAGCTGGAACCAGCCTACCGGCCCCACGAGGGCACCACCTTGCACGTGGGCCCTCCAGCCCGCAGTAGGGATACCCAGGTGGTGCAGTGTGGAGTGGACAGGCTGTGCCTGCTGAATCCTGCCCAAATAGGACACCCCTGTGCGAAAGGAGTGGTCGTTGTTGTTTTGGAGCTAGAGCTGAGCAGTGGTTGGTTCCGTAGCAGGGGTAACTGACGCTCAGGTCCGACTTTACTGGGTAACGCCTTATTGTTTACCAAGGTCACCGGACCCCAGGACACTCCAGCCAGCAGGGGCTGTGTATATCTGTCATCCTTCCTGTCGCTCTACCTTTCCTGTCGTCACGGGTTTGACTTGAACATTTGTGTTCATTTGGTGTGATTGTAGTTTGCATTTCTAAAGTCATTGGTGAGGCTACGGGCCGTCCACGTTCTCCACAAGGAGCCTGGTTATGGTTTTGCCCATTATCCTATTTGCTGCTCTTTTTCTGATGCATCTGAAGGGATCCTGGACACTGAACACTTGCGAGGCACACATGTTGCGAGCATCTCGCAGTTTAGTTTTCTGTCCGTCCTCTCTGCAGTCTTTAGAGGAACGAAAGGGTTAGGGCACATACGGCCTGTCCTTTCATCTCCAATCTCTCTGTGACACGTTCAGATCGATTTGTTACACAAACCCTTGGGTTTCTTCCCGTCGTGTCATATCATATCCCTTATTTACCATGCGTGTGGCCGTTTGTTGATGTCGCCAGTCTTTCCGCATTTCAGTTTCCCCTCAACTTCTTTCTACCAGTTTGAAAACCCTCTACTAGGACAAGAACCTTCGTGCGCTTTCTCCTTCCTGCTCTTACCTGCCCTTGCCGTACACCGTGTCACCTCATCTGGGACTTGCTCAGTTGTCGTGGGACCTTCTTTGCTGGCGTCCAGGTCTTCTCCGGGATACACGTGTCCCTCTGCCAGAGGCGTTCGGCATTTTTCTGGAGACTTTGGGTGTGGCAAACTGGGATGTTTACAGACGTGAAGACACCTTTCGTTTGCTGTCTCATGAATGAGTTTCTCTGTATATGGAATTCTTGAATTCTTAGAATTTTAATGGCCGCTTCTTTGCCAAGTAACGATCAGATTCAGTCTGATTAAAGAAGACCCTTCTTGGACGCCTGCGGGGCTCAGTGGGTGAAGCCTCTGCCTTCGGCTCAGGTCATGATCTCGGGGTCCTGGGATCAAGTCCTGCATGAGGCTCTCTGCTCGGCGGGAACCTGCTTCCCCCTTCTCTCTGCCTGCCTCTCTGCCTGCTTGTGATCTCTGTCAAACAGAGAAGTAAAATCTTTTTTTTTTTTAAAGATTTTATTTATTTATTTGTCAGAGAGAGAGAGCGAGAGAGCGAGAGTGAGCACAGGCAGACAGAGCGGCAGGCAGAGGCAGAGCGAGAAGCAGGCTCCCTGCTGAGCAAGGAGCCCGATGTGGGACTCGATCCCAGGACTCTGGGATCATGACCTGAGCCGAAGGCAGCCGCTTAACCAACTGAGCCACCCAGGCGTCCCAGAGAAGTAAAAAAAAAAAAAAAAAAAAAAGACCCTACTTCTCTGAAGGTTGTTGAGCTCGTCTCTTTATCCTGGCCATTCCAAGATGTCACTGTGACATGACTGTGTGAGTTTCTTCTTCACTCCTCCTGGCATGATTCTGTCATGTGAGAAGCCCTTTTCCCTCCCCTGTCCTGGGAGAAGGGTTTCCCGGCTCTCACCCTTTTTGGAGCCTCTTACTGTTGACCCTGTCCTGAGACACTCCACCTTGCTGCTTTGCGTCAGGTCAGGCCAGGCCGAGGGAGGGATGCGGGCCCAGCTTGCTTGTCGTCTGCCACTGGGTGCCCTGGCGAGCCTGCATTCAGGTCAGCGGGCATCTCTAGGGCAGTTCCCGGGGCTGGGGCACAAATGGTTGGGGTCCCAATGCTGGGCCAGCCCTACCTCGGCCCAGCCTTGAGGGGGGCTGTGGCTGGAACCCTAGCCCACCCTCCAAGCCTTCACTTCTCAACCTGTGCACTGGGGGCAGGGAGACACAAGTGCAGGTCAGCAGAGGCTGGTGGGCTCCGGCTCCCACGGAGGACACTGGTCAGGGCAGCCTGCTCCAAGTAAGGCCTTTGCTGGAGGGCCCCAGGCAGTGGGCTCTGCCCGGCCTGCCCCGATAAGGAGATCTTACCAGCTCAGAGGGACCCAACATTTGCCCTGGGGGAAGGTGTGTCCCTTCTCTTCCTGAGGGGCCTCTCCTGCTGCCCCCAGCGAGGGGGCTGTGCCAGATCCTTTCTCCCAGGGCCCAGCCCTCCTTCGTGGTCACTGTGCTAGCCAGGAACCCTCCAGAACCATCTAGGCTTCTCCACAGAACATCTAGGCTTCTCCAGGGGCACTGGGCTTCACCTCTCCCGCCCAGCTCCCCTAATCTGGTGGCCTCCACCTTGGGGATCCGCCTCTCTCCCGTGCCCAGGTCCTGTAACCCGACTCGGGTTAGCCCTCTACCCTGGCTGGTGACCCAGTCCAGTCGCCCTCTCTGGCCGCTAGCCCCGTGACTTGCTGTGCCCTCAGTCCCAATACCCCCTCCCTCCCCCACCCAGGGTCGGCACACACCCCCTCAGGCCCCCGGAGGATTCAGGCCCTCTGGAGCAGGGCCTTGGCCCTCCCCCTCGGACAGCCAGACCAGGGTCCCCGCCCCCACTTGAGGTCCCGGCCCTCCCCTTCAGGCCCTGGGACCAGGGTCCCAGCCACCCCGCCCCAGGCCCTCCCCCGGGGTCCCGGCCCGTCGCCTGAGGGCCCCGACACCCCACGGAGGTCCCAGGTCCGGCCGTCTCCCTGAGGCCCCCCAGCGCCCCCTCAGGCCCCCGGCCCCCACCCAGGCCCCCCCGGGGGGCCCCCGCCCCCCCCCCAGGCCCTCCTCAGGCCCCGGCCCAGGGTCCCGGCGCCCGCCGCCCCCGGCCCGGCCGCCCCTCCCCGCCCGCCGCCCTCGGCCCGCCCCTCCCCCGGCGGCGCGCGTCACGGCGGCGGCGGGCGGGGCGCGTCTCGCACGCAGCGCGCCGGGCGGAGCGCTCGCCGCATTGTTTGCTTCGCTGGGGAGCGAGCGAGCGAGCCGGCCCGGGCGTCCGACCCTCCCCGCGCCCGCCGCCCGCTCCCCTCGCCCGCCGCCGCCGCCGCCGCCGCCGCCGCCGCCGGGCCTCCG
>NW_022631078.1:816064-877464 GCF_010015895.1 Lontra canadensis
GGCCGGGGCCGCGTCGGGGCCGCCCGCCGCCGCCGCCTCGCCCGCCGGCCTCTCGGGTGCCTGTGCCGGCGCCATGTTTGGCGGCCGCGGCGGGCGGCGCATTGTCCGCGAGCGGGCGGGTGGGCGGCCTGAGGGCGGCCGGGGTGGCGGGGCGGCCGGGCGGGGCGGGCGGGCAGGCGGCGGCGCCGGGGAGGCCGCGCTGGGGAGGCCGGGGGTCGGGGAGTCCGAGCGCGGAGGCCCGGAGCCCGGCGGCGGAGGAGGCCTGGGCGCCGGGGAGGCCGGAGGCCGGGGAGGGAGTTCGGGGACCTGGAGTGCCCGGGAGGCCGGGAGGAGCCGCGGTGTCGGCAGCGGGGGACGGAGATCGGGGAGCCGGCGGGCTGGGGAGGCAGGGCAGGCCGGGGGCCGGCGGGCCGGGGAGAGGGGGTGTCGGGGCCCGGCGTCCGGGAGGCCGCGCTGGTCCCCGCCTGGCTCCGCTGTGCCGGCCGCGGCGGTGACCCGCGGCGGGAAGGGCCGCGGGAGCGGCGGCGCCCGCGGGCCGCGGGGTCCGGGCCGCGGGGTCTGGGCCTCGGAGCCGGCGTGGTACCGCGGGCCGGAGCGTTCATTGTGCGCGAGCGGGTCGCATTATGTAACAGATCCACTCGGTTTGCTTTGCCAAGACAGGAAACTCCCTGTAGTAGGGCCGGACTTTAAACGTTTCCTAACCCAGAGCCCTGGGCCGGCCTCGCGGGCCAGGCGCCCCGGCGGGCGGGCCATCGGTGGGTGGTCGCGCCGGCCGCACAGCCACAGAGCGGGTGGGAAACACCCGCGCTCCTGCTTTCCGGCCCCTTTTAGCAGCAGCGGCCCTCCCGAGGCGGCGTGTGGAGCCAGCAGCCCCGCCGGGAGGGCACAGTTGAGTTTTGACACCAGCCGTGCCCAGGAAGCCGCCACGCCCATCGAGGTCGTTTCCACCCGCCGCAGAGTCAGCCCAGCCTGGGGCCGCGCCTCCGGCAGGCTCGTAGAGTCAGGGGCCCTGGGCACATCGCGGGGGCTCCGGCGGTCCGCACACAGGCCCGTGAGCTGGGGACCGGCCTTGCTCCCACTTGCGACGCACAGACGTGGGGGAGTGGATGGGACTTGTCCCAGGCCGGGCTGCGCATGAACTGATTGGAGACGGGGAGTGGCCCATTGCTGTGCCTGCTTCCTCTCTCGTGGCTCGCTCGGCTTCTCTGCGTCTACGCAACGGAGTTATTGCCGGAAGCGCTGGCTCTGTCCTTGCTGACCACCTCCCCGTGGGAGTCCTTACTGCTCCAGGGAAGCGCCTGGTGTGGACGCGGCCTGTCCAGTCCCGGTCAGTGGGCATAGGGAGGCGAGGAGACGGGGCAGTCACTCTGTGCTGCTCAGTGCCCTCTGTCCCGGTCACAGCTCCGAGTCCAGATTGCAGACCTGCGGGGACCGGGAGGTGTTAGGCGAACTCCTTGTGGACAGTGGTTAAAGACCCCCTCGGGAGAGTGTGGCTCTTGGAGACCCGTTGTCGTTAGAGCTGCTTGGTGTGGTGGCCAGAGGACAAGGTGAGGTGTTTGCTTTGAACCTGGTGAGTAACCAGCTGTTGCTCCTGCGCCACCTCGGTGGGGACAGGTGAGGCCGTCCCCGGGTGCCTGAGGGCCCCCCCTCGGAGGCCGTGGTGCTGACACCTCTCTTCACAAGGGATCACTGGCGCAGGGCTGGCCGGCCGGTGGCTTCTGCCCGACCCCGGTGGTCCAGGGCTGAGGCGCCCCTGCGCAGCCCTGAGGCGCAGGTTTTGGCCGGCCACGGCGTTTTCACGCTTGTGTTTACAGGGAATTCCTGGTGAGTTTCCGCGTAAAACGGGGCTTTCTGTTTGACTAAAGGAGAACAGTGTGAAGTCTGTGTCTTAGAAAAGTGCATTTTGGGGCTGCCGGGCTTGCCTCTCGGGACGCTTCTGGTGCTTTGGGGGCTTTTCCCCAAGGCCAGCTGGGTTGCTGGGGGCCGCGGCCCAGCTCCTCGGGGTGACCAGAGCCGTGGGTTTGGGCCTCCGGCTTGGAATGTTCATTTGGAGGCCGGCCTGCTAGAAGTCCTCTTGCTTCCTGTCAGCAGCATGTGGTGGTTCGGGGAGTCTGAGGTCCTCGCTGTCATCCTAAGGTGACACCTTGCTTGGCGGCTGGCGGTCCAGGGTCTTCCCGTGAGGCAGGCTGAGAGCAGACTCCGCCACTGAGGTCTGAAGAGCGAATTCTCGTGCAGGTCTGTGGCCAGGCTGTCAGGCTCCTGAGCCACTGCTGGCAACCCCAGGCGGGGGCTCTCGTCGGACGGCGGGGGGTGCCGCTCACTGTTGGGGGGCAGCGGAGGTGCCCTCCGTGGCCCGTTGCACGTTGTCTGGGTGTACGTGATGAGGAGGGCACGGCGGGTTCCGCAGTCACGCCAGCAGCTGAGAAGTGCCCCTGGGGCAGTGGGGCCGGTTGGCTGGGCTGTGGGGGTTTCTGTGCGGTCACTGCTGAGGCCCTCTGGAAGGCGGGTTGGGCCTCCTGGGGGTGAAGTGGGGCTCCCCTCTTTGGTTCTGGCATGGCTTAGTGGCCCTGGGCCTCACCATGTGTGGAGGCCGTGTTGGTGGAGAGGGTGGACCGCCGTGGTCAGACTGCCGAGGCTTCCGGCTGCCGGCGGGGGTTTTGCACCGGGGCTGTAGGGGCCCCCTGGGCAGCAGTGGGGCCGGGGAAGGCTGGTTAAGGGGCGTGTTGGCCTGGAGTGGGCAGCCGCTGAGCGTGCTCCCCTTGCCGTCACGACCTCCGTGCCTGCTGGAGTCCGGCCCTTGTGGGCTTTCCTGGGCTCAGAGCTGGGACCCCTCCTCGGGAGGAATGCTGCAGTCATCTTGACAACCTGTTAGTGTGGTCTGGGAAGGTGACCGGCGAGCTATGGGAACCCCGGAGTGGCCTGGAGGGACTTGTGCCTCTCAAAGGCCACTCCTTGCTCCTTGTGTCGTCTTGTCCAGGCAGTCCGTGACACACGATCACGAGTCCTGGGGTGCGTGGTTTTGGAAGCCTTGGAGCGATGTCAGCTGGGAGTTTCACTCCGATGTAGTTTGAGTTGGTCGGTTGGCTCTGGCCGCCGTGTGTCTGGTGGTTTTTCTCGTCTTGGCTCTTCTGCAGGGAGTTAACGCCCCTGTGCCTCTGTTTCAGGGAGTCAGTACCAAATGAGGAGGAAAGGACGATGTCATCGCGGCGCTGCAGCGAGGCACCCTTCCTCCCCGTGCGGCACTAAGCACTCCCCCACGCGAGAGACCCTGACCTACGCGCAAGCCCAGAGGATGGTGGAGATCGAGATCGAGGGGCGCCTGCACAGGATCAGCATTTTCGATCCCCTGGAGGTCATACTGGAGGACGACCTCACAGCCCAGGAGCTGAGCGAGTGCAACAGCAACAAGGAGAACAGCGAGAGGCCGCCGGCGTGTGCGCGGAGCAAGCGCCACAAAAACAACCGGGTCAAGAAGAAACATGAGGCTCTGCCCAGCGCCCATGGCCCGCTGGCGTCGGCCGGCGCGCTCCCTGAGCCCAAGGTGCGGATCGTGGAGTACAGCCCGCCCTCTGCCCCGAGGCGGCCCCCCGTGTACTACAAGTTCATCGAGAAGTCGGCCGAGGAGCTGGACAACGAGGTGGAGTACGACATGGACGAGGAGGACTACGCCTGGCTGGAGATCGTCAACGAGAAGCGGAAAGGCGACTGCGTCTCGGCCGTGTCGCAGAGCGTGTTTGAGTTCCTCATGGACCGCTTCGAGAAGGAGTCCTACTGCGAGAACCAGAAGCAGGGGGAGCAGCAGTCCCTGATCGACGAGGACGCCGTGTGCTGCATCTGCATGGACGGCGAGTGTCAGAACAGCAACGTGATTCTCTTCTGTGACATGTGCAACCTGGCGGTGCACCAGGAGTGCTACGGGGTGCCCTACATCCCCGAGGGCCAGTGGCTCTGCCGGCACTGCCTGCAGTCCCGGGCCCGGCCCGCCGACTGCGTGCTCTGCCCAAACAAGGGAGGTGCCTTCAAAAAGACGGACGATGACCGCTGGGGCCATGTGGTGTGTGCCCTGTGGATCCCCGAGGTTGGCTTTGCCAACACAGTGTTCATCGAGCCCATCGATGGCGTAAGGAACATCCCTCCGGCCCGGTGGAAACTGACGTGCTACCTCTGTAAGCAGAAGGGCGTGGGCGCCTGTATCCAGTGCCACAAGGCCAACTGCTACACCGCCTTCCACGTGACGTGCGCCCAGAGGGCCGGCCTCTACATGAAGATGGAGCCCGTGAAGGAGCTCACTGGCGGCGCCACGACCTTCTCCGTCAGAAAGACCGCTTACTGTGACGTCCACACGCCCCCGGGCTGCACGCGGAGGCCTCTGAACATTTACGGGGATGTCGAGATGAAAAACGGTGTCTGTCGGAAAGAGAGCTCCGTCAAAGCGGTCAGGTCCACGTCCAAAGTCAGGAAGAAAGCCAAAAAGGCCAAGAAGACACTGAGTGAGCCCTGCGCGGCCCTGCCGCCCGTGTGTGCTCCCTACATCCCCCCGCAGAGGTGAGTGCCTGCAGGCGTGGGGCGTGGGACGGCGGGGGACCCCGGGACGGGGTGGGGGTACCCTGGGACGGGGGCCACCAGCTGGGGGCTCTCTGACGGACCTTCTCCCCTGAGCTGCAAGAACCTTGGAGCCCGTAGCTTCCTGACTGCAGGAATTAGAGTCCGGGGCCCTGGTGCCATCACCTTCGACACGATAAAAAGCTGTTCCTCACTCCGCTCCGCTTCCAACTTTGGGAACCTTGGGGCATTTCAAAAGTAACTTCTTGTAAAGTGAAGGGGAGGGTAAGTGACAAGTGGAGATCAGAGTGGGGCCGGCAGGAGCTTCGCAGAGGGAGACGCCGCTCTCCTTTCTGGGTTTCCTGAGCCTTTCCTTGGTGCTGTGAGTAGTGGTCAGCGGGGGATTCTCCAGCGTACAGCAGGCCGCGGCCGCGGTGGGGGTGCGGGTGGGGGCCGCAGGGGTCTGGAGGGTTCACGGTGGGGGGGGTGGGCGCAGTGGGGAGTGTCCCTGCCTTGCTCTTACATGTGTCCCAGGGGCCAGTCCCCATCCGGCTGTGTCACTCCTGTCCCTGGACTTGTTTCCTCTTCTCTGCGTGGGGTCCGGTTACGGACTTGCCCTTTGCGTTTTGTTCAGCGTGTGGGTGGGTGACTTGGTGATGAGGGTGAGGGAGTTGAGGGCTCCCCCAGGCCTGGGGGGAGCTTTGCAGGTGGCAGGCACTTGGTCGTCGGGCACGGGTGTCTGGTGGAGGAGACCGCATGGGGCGGCGAGGTGAGGGTGCAGACCGTCGCGTGTGCCCGAGGGCGGCTTGGGGTTTACGTGCCGTGGCCTGGACGCCAGAAAGAGAACCTGCTCGTCTCACAGACTGAGTGACAGACTCGGGGACATTTGGATTGCTGAGAAGTAAGAGTTACCTTAAGTGTATCCAAGACTCGGTTTTTGGGTGGTTTTTGTGCGTGTCTGTGACGGGGAGGAGCGCGTGTGATGAAGCGGGGTGGCTTGGTCCTCACATGTCACGACTGGCATCAAGGTCACCTGTCCGGTTGTGAGGTGTAGTGGGCGGTGTCCGTTGGAACACTGTCTTCTCCTGAGACAGGAGGCGCTTAGTGTCTCTTAAGAATTAGAAGTCGGGGCTGCTGGGGGGTTCAGTCAGTTGAGTGTCCGACTCCTGACGTCGGCTCAGGTCATGATCTCAGGGTCCTGGGATCGAGCCCACAGCAGACCCCACGCTCAGCAGGGCGCCGGCTTCCCTTCCTCTTCCCCTCCCGCTGTGCATGCCATCTCTCTCTCTCTGAAATAAGTAAATCTTTAAAAAAACACGAGAAGTATGACTTTTTTCCCAACTGAAATTTTGCTCGTACTCGTTACAGAAGCAGTAAATTCAGACAGAGGCGAATAAAAGTGCTTGTCCCTTGTATCCAGAGGAAAACGCTGTCAAAACCACGGTGTCTGTTTGCGAACCAGTCAGCTAGACTTCTTAAAAGATAGTTTTACTTGCATTTCTGCCTTGGGCCAGAAACTGTGATATTTGCATCAAGAGCTTCTGCTGAAGAGCCCTAAAAACTTCAGCTTTACTGTGATCGAGGTAAATGAAAGGGAGAAAATGTGACCTAAAAAATGGAGAAGCCGAAAGTCCACCGTGCTGGCCCCTCCGTGCCCGGTGCCGTGTGCTCACGTGCTCCTTTCGAGACTGCTGACGAGGGGCTGGGCTGGGGCTGCTGGGCCATTCGCAGGAGAAAGCATTTCCAGCGGGAGAACCTGGGCGCCCGCAGGTCTCAGGTGACCCGGCCTGACGGAGGAGAGACTCACACTTTGGACCGAAGCGTTGCAAAGCAGGTCATGTAGCTGAACCGCGGGCCAGAGCTGTAGCCTGGTCCGTGTTTGGTTTTCTTCTTCTTCTAATTTAGGAATAGCCCGTCACTGCACTTGGGAGCAGAGATCGAAGATGGACCTGGGTTAGGGTCTGGGGCCGTGCCGTCTGGCTTACCCAGACTTCGGGATGTTTTGGGCCACAGGCCCCCCGCCTTGGAAGATCTCCAGCCACCCTCAGTTGGTGGTAATCTGAGGTCGGACCACTCTGTGGGCTGACAGGGCCGGTGCTGGGGTGGCCTGGGCTTTCCAGCCACTGCTCTTCCTGTCCTGAAGCCGCGGCCTGAGGTGTGGCTGTTCTGGCAGCCCCGTTCCTGGGGGGTTGCAGGGACTGCCGGTGGAGGCGGATGGTCCCCCTGCCAGTGTGGCCGCGGGCACAGTGACTTGAGGGTTGTTCCGAGGTCTGCGTCAGGCCCATCCTTGTCTGTCTCGTCTCCATCACGTACCTCGTTAGAGTGTGTTTCTCACACGGCAGCAGTACGAAGCCGCAGAAGAGAGTAAAAGTCTGGAGAGAGGAAATCCCATCCCCTCCCTCTCTGCTGTGCTTTCCAAGAAAAATCAACACTTTGTGCTGTTACAGGCATTCTTCTCTTCGGAGGGGGGCCTTTTCCTCGAGTAGCTGCTCTTCTGATGAGCACCGTCTCTGGTTCCTCATCATTCCACGCCACCTTTTTACGGGGAGGGACCAGTCGAGGTGGGCCCTGGAGAGAGGGGGACAGGCCAGAGGAGGACTCAGCAAGTTGTAGCATTCTGGTTTCTTTGTAGTAACTGAGTTTTCCCAGAGTGCTCTCTTTTGTCGTTCTTTGCTGGGGGCTGCTCTTTGTTTGTGGAGGGGAATGGCCTCTGATGAACAGAGCGTGCTTTGTTGGTCTTAATAGCAGCCTGGTCCTCTCGGCCACTTGGGTCATTTATGTGGGGGTGGCTCAGGGCACGTGCACACCTGATAAGTTGTTAATGATGAGCTGGAGGGTCGGGTCCACAGCTCAGTTAACTCGGGCATCCCTGGTCGGTGCCCTCCCTCTGTGCAGACGCCAGATGAGGACAGACGTGGGAGACACTTGACAGAGAAATTTTATGCTTGTTGAATGTAAATGTGAAAAGTGTGGACTTGAGCTTTGTACGTCTTTTTGTGCCGTGTTTCTGGAAGTTAATTTGACTGTAATTGAGAAAAGTTTTGTAGGGCCGTGGTTTGGGGAAGGGAGAGAAGCGCTGGCATAGCCCTTCTGGGAGGTGGGGCTCTAGGCCCCCCCCCAGGGCTGCCTGGCTCCCCCAGGGCTGCTGGTCCCCCCAGGGCTGCCGGTCCCCCAGGGCTGCATGGCCCGCTGTGTGCCACCCTCGGTGTGGCTCCACAGGCAGGCGTGGCACCCTTGCTGGCGTTGGGTCCTCAGGAAAGGGCCTGTGTAGGGTCTAAAGCAGCGGCTGCTCTGGAAGGAAGCATTAAGAACCAAACCGAAAAGTAAAACCTGCAGGTTGTGCGTTTTGTGCTCTGTGGAGAAGCAAGGCGCTGGTGTTTGCCTCCGGCCACTGGGAAAGCACCGGAGCGTGGGCTTCCCGAGTGCTCTCGGGCTGGTCTCTTTCCCACCTGCCCTGATCTCTGTTTGAATTCAGACGGGGGGCTGGGCGTCTCCTCCTGGGAGGGTGTCCTCCCCAGGCTGTGGCTTCTCTGCCAGCCTGGGGTCGGGCTGTGCAGTGCCGCCGTTTGTCTTCCCTGGAGGCCGGGGGAGGCCGGGGGAGGAGGCACAGGGCGCCTTGTGTCTGGTGAGCAGGGTGGTTTGGACCAGGGAGCTGCAGTGAAGGGGAAGGCGCTGGGGAAGGACCTGGTCAAGGTGTGTGGGTCAGCAGGCTCCTCCGAGTCTTGTGCTTACTGAGTGTGGTGCCGTGGGCCACGGGCCACGGGCCACGGGCCTTCAAGCATCAGGACAGCTTGGCCTGTGCCCCGTGCGGCCCCTCCCACGCTCGGCCCCTCCCAGGGTGCTCTGGGTGGCGGCGCTCCCCACCCTGGTGTCCTCGCCCTCCTACTGGGTCTGGGTCTCCACCCAGGATCTTCGGCGCTCAGTCCATGGAAAGAACCTGCCAGAGAAGTAAGTTTTGTCATTTCTGTTCATATTCGTTCTATTTGCTTATTTTTGGCAGAAATAGGATTGGAACTTACAGGTTTTCTGTAATACTGGCAGTGGGTAATGGCTGCACTGTCTCCCTCCTGCCCCAGCCTGGGTGTCCCCTGGGCTGAGCAGGGGCCAAATCTGTGCGGGCGCTCGGAGTCCACACCCGCACGCCACAGCGGACGGGCAGACAGTGTTCTGAGTGCCGAGGGAGGTTTCCAAAGGCCCTCCACAGGCCCCGGTGCGGGTCGCGTCGGGTTGAGGGTAGTTATTTCAATTTTTTACTTGGAAATAACTCTAAATTTATAAAATATTGCAAAAATAAGGAGAGAGACCTCCAAATCTTCTTATTTGAGCCGTCTTTTGGACAGAGAGAGACACGGCGAGAGAGGGCACACAGCAGGGGGAGTGGGAGAGGGAGAAGCAGACCCCCCGCGGCGCAGGGAGCCCGATGTGGGACTCGATCTCAGGACTCTGGGATCACGACCTGAGCCGAAGGCAGACGCTTAACGACTGAGCCACCCAGGCGCCCCCTCAGAGCCACGTCTTTCTGAGGTGCCTCCCATTGCCCGGCACGGAGAAGGCCCACGCGTGCCCACACGTCCCGTAGGTTGGGACTGAGCTCGGGGGAGCCGCCGTGAGGCCGGGCCTGCACTCAGCACCGGTCCCGGTGGGTGAGCCTGCTGGGATCTGGATGCTTCCCAAGCTCCTCCCAGGTGGGCTGGTTTTGGAGAAGGCAGCCCCCCTCCTCCACAGAGAGGGCCTTATTCTGGGTTTGCCTGGTGTCCGCAGAGCTGCCAGTGTCCCTCGCCCAGAGGGAGTGACAGCCCCTGCTCCCTGGTGACCACGGTGTTGCTGGCGCCCCCGCGGAAGGTTTCTGCGCTTGTGTTCTTCTGGCGTCCGGCCCGCGGTCCAGGAGAAGGAGGCCGGGCAGCCCCCGGCTCCTCTTCACAGCGGCCACAGGTCCCACCTGTGGGTTCTCTGCCCCGGGAGGGCTGGGGGGTGGTCCACCTCAGCCCCCACCCCAGTTTCTCCTCAGGGGATCCTTCCCTTCTGTTGTCCTTGTGCTTTGCAGCGGGACATGGACGTGGGGGTGGGGAGCGTCTGGTGGCCCAGCAGGCTGTCACCGTGGACCTGACCTTGGGGAACTTGGCTCATGGGTAGCTCGCCGCAGACGGCCACCTCGCCTTGGATGTGATGCGCCCCAGCCAACTCTGGCTTCGGGGACAGGAAATCCTGAGAAGGGGGGAGGGCAGACTGGGCCGGAGGGTCTCTGGGAGCTGTGTCCGCAGAACCACCTCCCTCCTGAGGCAAATTCTGGCTTTGTCTGGTCGGAGGGGTTGGATTTCATTCTTGCCTCCCCCAACTTCCGTCTGACCTCGGAGCTGGTCCAGAAGTGAGTTGTCCCCGTTAGAAAGACTCAGGACACTTGAGAAGGTGGTGCAAAGGGAGGGTGGGGTCTGAGGCCCCACTCTGCAGGGGTGATACCGGCTCGTCCCGAGCACGTCCTTGCAGTGGCCATGCACGTGTGTAGGGAAAATAATTTTTTAATGGCATTTTTTTTCCATTTCCCAGGGTTTTTATATAAAAAGTTTTTTTTTTTTTTAAGTTACTCTTTTTTTTTATGATTTTATTTATTTGACAGAGAGAGAGAAATCACTAGTAGGCAGAGAGGCAGAGAGAGAGAGGAGGAAGCAGGCTCCCCGCTGAGCAGAGAGCCCGATGCGGGGCTCGATCCCAGGACCCTGGGATCATGACCTGAGCCGAAGGCAGAGGCTCAACCCACTGAGCCCCCCAGGAGCCCTTGTATAAAAAGTTTTAAAATGGAAAACTAGAGACTAACACAGGCATTTACCAAATGTCGCTTTTTGTTTGTTTTAAAGAAACGACAGGAGAGGAGCACTTCCAGAGTCCCTTTCGGGCCCCTCCAGTCCCCTCAGCCCCCCACAGCGGCCCCTCGTGAATGGCGGTGCGCTCCTCCAGTCCCTGTTCTGGTGTTCCTGCACTTGGCCACACAGGGTTTGCTGCTGCTTATGCGCTGACCTTGAGGACCGTGCTGTCACGTGGCGCGGCTTCCGGCGTTGCCTGGGTCTGGAGGTGGGCGGGTGGCCTTGCAGACCGTGCCGCTCACGTGGGAGTTCCTGGCTCGCTTCAGAGCCGGGCGCCGCTGGGGACTGGCGCGGTGCTCTCGGCACGAGCTGGTGTGTCTCCGTGGCCACCCCGGGCGGGAGCGGTGGTGTGCGTGTCCCTGTGGCTGAGGAGGCCTCCGCCTCGCATGTGCGTGGCCAGGTGCTTCGGCTGTGCACGTCGCGCGCGTCCCTTGCCCTTGGCTTCGCGTCTCGTCTGTCGTGTCTGCACACTCTTCAGCTTCGGACGTCTGGAGCCCCGTCCGGGCGGTGCTGCCCTCGGAGGTCTCCCTTGCCTGTCCCTTCCGTTCTCTTGTCCTCATTTCATCCAGGAGCACGTCGGTAGAGAACAGGTAAGAACGTCTTCTTTTAAGATTTTATTTATTTGAGAGACAGAGAGAGCACGAGCAGGGGGAGGAGGAGGGGGAGGCAGACTTCCCACTGAACAGGGCGCCTGGTGCGGGGCTCGATCCCAGGACCCTAAGATCACGACCTGAGCCACCCGGGCACCCCTGAGAACAGGTAAGAACTCTTGAGAACAAACATCCACAACACGGCGGCGTCTCGATGCACGGGACTCTTCGTCTTAGCGTCTTTTCCTGTGTGGTGCTGCGTCCTGGGTCTGGGCTGAGGCCGCCTCCCTCGCCCCTGCGCCGAGGTCCTGCCGCTCCCCTGGATTCCTCCAGCAGCCCGAGGCCCTCCTGCCTGGTTCTGTGTCTTCCCCCCATGGCCGGTCAGCGGGCCAGCTCTGACCCCACGGCTTCCAGCGCTCACGCCCGTCCCTGCACCACTCGTCGCCTTGCGTGACACGCACGCGGTGTCCCTGCGGAGTCCCTATCTGCGTGGTTGGGTCGCCGTCCCCACGGGCATTCCCAGGCCTGCTTCTCGTGATGGCCGTGTCCCTGCAGGGAGCTGGGACTCCACGCACAAGGGTTACGCGAACACGGGTGGGCCTGCCTTGCTACGCACGGGTGCCGTTTTCACGTCCCGTGAGAGTCCGTGGGGTTCTCATGGGCGTTGTGAGTAGCTGGTTTTTCAGGTTAGGTTTTTTTTTTTCCTTTTTTTGCTCTTTGTAGCAGTCCAGGGTTTTTTTTTTTTTTGTTAAGATTGGTACAATGTGTTGTAGTTAATTAGGTTATTTTTGTGGACAATCTGTGAGGAAGTGATGGTGTGGGTGGGCTTCTCCGTCCCTTTGTTTTTTGGTCTTCTGCCCAGGCTCGGTGCCGGCCAGGACCGCCGGCCCAGCGTCGGGTTGATGGGGCAGGAGCGGACAGCCTTGCCTCGGTCCTGGCACTTTCCAGAGTTTTGCCTTTTGCTGCCTGTGGGCACGTGTTTGCTCTGTCCGCTGGTCGGTGCCTGCGGTATCTCGGTCCGATGACCCTTTGTTCCCTGAAGGCCTCAGGACGTCCTTCGGAAAGCTTCAGATGGCCTTCCCGTCAGCGTCCCCATCCCCTCGGCCTCAGTGCCCAGCGGGCCCTCGGGGTCTGCCGGCGGTGTCTTGGCTGTGGTGGCCTCCCTGCACGGGCCACCCCTGGCGTGGGCCGCCATTCCCCAAAGTGTCCCCGGCCTGGGCGCGGAGGCCTCGGTCACTTGTTGAATCCGTGTGCCTCACGTCCGTGTCTTCATGCGCCTGGGACGAGTCTCTGGTGAGGAGCGCGTGTGGTTCGGTGTTCGGGGGTGACCGCCTTCTCTCGCTCCCGGGGTGAGTTCCCCGCTCGCTCCCGCAGCCCCAGCAGGTCCCTCCCGTGCGGTTCTTGCCCAGCCGTGGGGCCGTCCTGTCGGGCTTCTTGACAGACCTTCTGGGAACCTGGAGTCCCGTGGCGTCTGCTGACCAGTTCGGTCACCTCCGAATTTGTGCGCCTGTTCCCTCTCGTCCTTGTCCGGGTAACCGCGCCCTGCGGGTGTGTCTGCTTGCGGGAATCCTCTCGGCCGCCACTCGGTCGCGTTTATACTTTCCTCCCGCCGTGAAGGCGGTGCACACCCGTCCTTAAATCCTCCTCTCTTTTCCGTTGGCAAGAATGTCTTCTCTCGGGGCGCCTGGGGGGCTCAGTGGGTTAAAGCCTCTGCTTTCGGTGCAGGTCATGATCCTGGGGTCCTGGGAACGAGCCCCGCGGGGGGCTCCCTGCTCAGCGGGGGTCTGCTTCCCCTGTCAGTTGCTCCCCTGCGTCTGCGTGCTCACGCGCTCTGTCTCTGGCAAGTACGTAAATGAAATCCTTAAAAAAAGAAAGAAAGAAAGAACGAACGCCGTCTGCATTTCTCGTGGGAGCAGGGAGGGGGCATCTTCATGTCGGTTCCGAACCTGGGAAGCATCTCGCGTGGGCCTGTTGCCGTCGGTCTTGGCAGGGCGCCTCTCCCAGCCCTGCTGGCGGGGCCCTCGCCCCTTGGTGGGAGTTGGGGGTCGTGGTTGACCTGCTGCTTTCCACGTCTTTAGAGATGATCGCGGTCTGCGCTGCTCCGCCGGTCTGTGAGCTCTCCTTGCAGCGCTTGTCATCTCAGGACCACCCCTTGCCCTCCGGGGACGGGCCCCTCCTCGGGCGGGTGGGTCGGTTTATGCGCACGTGGACTTGTTCCAGTTTGGCTGTATGTTTGCGGGTGACTTTGCCTGTCCCTCGTACCCTGCGGCCCGTGACTTGGAGCGCCCGCCTCCTCGGTGTGGGGCGCACCTACTCTCTCCTGGCGGCTGACCTCTTCTGAAAAACTACCTTTTTTCCTTTCCTTTTGGGGGTAGGAGGAGGATTTCACACTATTGATTCTGTTCTTATGATCATTACTGTGAACGTATTGAGTTTTTCTTTGTACCTCAGAACTCAGTTTTGGGAAGTTTGTTTTTTTCCTGGGTTGGTTTCCTGTCTCCAGTTTCGTGACTCACATTTCTAACGGGTTCCTTGTTCGTTTGTCCTCCCCGTGCTCGCGCCGTGTCTGTGCTCAGGGCAGGGCCTGCCGGACATGCCCCCCGCCGTCTCTTTGAGAGCAGCTGGGGGCGGGGGGCTCCGTGCGTCTTCCCGTTTCCATTTCGCTGGGTGTTGCTTGTCTGGTCCCCCAGCGTCATCGAGTGTCCTCGACAGACAGCATTGTCAGTTTCAGTGACAGGTGGCGATACGAAGCTCCCGGGTGTTGTGGGTGTCCGGCCGATGGCTCGCCCTCCGTGGCACACAGCCGAGGCGGCGGCGGCGGGGGGCTTGGCGTGCGGTGAGCCCAAGTCCCGTGGCTGGTTTCCCGACTTATCTCTGGGGGCTGCATGTTACAGAGTCAGCCTTTCTCTTTTCTAAGACATTTTGGACATAAACCACCAAAATAATCTTGAAAAGCAGTGTAGCACCTCTCGCGTTTTTGAGTTCAAATCCAGCACTTTTCATCCTAAGATCAAACAGCTGGAAGGTGTAATTTCTGGAATATTAAAAACAGACACAAGTGGAGAGGCTCATCTTTCCCAAAAGGGAACCGAGTGGGGTCTGGGCGGTCAGGCCGTGGCCTCTGTCTTCCCCGCCGGGCTGGGCCGCGAGTGCTGCGCTCTCGTCCTCACGCAGCGGGGCCGCCGCCGCCAGCATGCGCTCAGGCAGACGGAGCCGCGCGGCTGCAGCGCCTTCCCGGTGAGCGGCGCGTGCTAGGCGCTCGTCTTCGGGAACGGGGCTTGGCAGGACAGCCGGGCTCCGCGGGTGGTTGTGCCGCTTCTCACTCCGATGACCCACCCTCTCCCGTAGTTCTCTTCCGGGTTTTGTCACCATGGACGTGAGTCTCCGTCTTGATCGCGTACGTGAATAGAAACTGTGAAGGCGGTTTTATCATAGCCGGCTCTCGATTTTCAACACTTTGTTCCGAATTGTACGCCAGAGTCACACGTTGGTGTCTTACCGCCGACCCTCTGTCGGACCCTCCCCCAGAGCCTGGTTAGTTTTCCTCTGCAGGCGCCGTGTGTGCGAGACACCAGCAAGGCTTGAGAAAATCGAGCTCTTAATCCTTTTTATACCTTTGTCAAATAGTGTTTTTTAAAAAATCTCTAAAGGAGCACCTGGGCGGCTCAGTCGGGTAAGTGTCCAAAGTCTTGATTTCAGCTCCGGCCGTGATCTCAGGGTCGTGAGATCGAGCCCCGCGTCGGGCTCCCTGCTCGGTGGGGCGTCTGCTCGAGTTTCTCTCTCTCGCCTTCTGCCCCTCACCCTGCTTGCCGTGTGTTCTGTCTCTCAAAGAGAGAAATTTTTTAGGAAGTATTTAAAGCACAAAGGGAGAAAGAATCGAGCAACAAGCACATGGCCCTGGGGTAAACACCCCTGTTACGGCTCCGTCCTTGAGACAGAACCTGGTGCTCCCCGCCCCCCCCCCAAGCCCTCCCTGCAGCCCTTTCCTGTCCTGGGGCTCCTGCTGTCGGACTTGCCCGCTTACCCTCTCCCTGAGCACCAGGGTGTGCCTTGCCTTGAAAATGACATGAGCAGGGGCGCCTGGGGGGCTCAGTGGGTTAAGCCGCTGCCTTCGGCTCAGGTCATGATCTCAGGGTCCTGGGATCGAGCCCCGCATCGGGCTCTCTGCTCCGCGGGGAGCCTGCTTCCTCCTCTCTCTCTGCCTGCCTCTCTGCCTGCTTGTGATCTCTGTCAAATAAATTAAAACAAAACAAAAAAAAGAAGAAAATGACACGAGCCCTGTCTGCCTCTCATTGTGTGAAGGTCCCTTGTGCTCTCTGTCCTGTCAGAGTTGACGTGTTGGGGAGCCGCGTCCCCACCCTGCCGCGAGGCTCCTGGGCCCTGTCCCGTGGCCAGGCCTGTGTGGCGGGCGTTGTCTCTCGTGAGCTCCAGCGCGGTCCGCTGCCCTCCGCCTGCTCTGGGGTGGCGGTGGGGCTGGTGGGAGCAGGGTTGGTGTGTGCGTGCGCAGGGTGGGCGCTGCTGCTCCCGGGCGCTGGGGCGTGTCCGAGGGGACACGTGGGGCGCCCGGGCGCTCAGTGCCCACCCTGCGCCTCCAGGACTCGTCGTGGCTCGTGACGTGGATCCAGCTCAGCTGAAGGCAGCTTTTCAGTAAACGCTGCAGGACCGCCTTGAAACACGGCGTTCAGGGCCTTGCTCACGTGCGTGAGCTGTCGGCGGCTCAGAGACCCCGACGGAGGAGGTGGCGGCTTGTTTCGTGAGGTCGGGACCCTTACTCCTGAGCCTGAAGCTTCAGAGTGTTAAGAGGCGCTTCTGTCCACTGTCCTTCCACTGTGGCAACGGCCGAGTGTGTCCTTGTGGTGAAACCCCGTCCGAGCCGTGTGCGTCCAGGTCCACACTCCTTCCTGCTCCTGAATGCTGCCTCGCCGGAGACTGGTCAGACAGACCGCCCCCCCCCGAAACAGCACTGGCTGCGTCCAGGGCCCGCACAGGCCCCCCACAGCCAAGCAGCAGGGTGCGTGGGGCTGCGGGCAGGATCCTGGGAGACCCCAGTGCCTTCTGCTGGCGCCCGCAGCAGCGTTGGAGAGGCTCATGGGTGCAGCAACAGGTGTCCTCCCACCGCCTCCTGCCGAGGCTGTGGGACCCGGGGGCCTTGAAGGGGCAGACCCCCGGCCCCCTGCTCACGGGCAGGCCGCAGACAGACCTGGGCACGGGTCCTGCGCCTGCTCGCATCAGCCCTTGGCGTCTTCCTCTGGGGTCTGACGGGACTTTCCTGCAAAGCCCCCCCAACCTGTGTTTGCCACCGAGCTGTGCCCTACCTCAGCTCCTCAGCGTTGGGTCCTTTGGCGGGACAGACACTCGAGTGTGCCTTGCCGCGAGAGGCCGTGCTGGTTCTGCGCGCGCAGCACAGGTGTTGCGGGCCCCAGGCGGGGCGGCCCTGCGGAGGCGTGTCCTGCAGGAGTCCGCGGTCGAGCGGCTGCCGCGGTCGGGACCGTCCTGAGATGACGGGCGCTGGACGTGGCGGCGCCGGGGCTGTTCTGGCCGTTGGGATCATTGATCATTTTGTAGCTTAGGATTTACTTTCTTCACGGTTTGGTCTTAAAATGGCTTGGTTTCGTCCTGGCATTTTCAGGTTTGGTGTATAGTGAGGAACATCTCATTTCGTTTGTATTTTCATTAAGTTCGTGGATGATTGAGTTTTTATTCTCTTTCAGTGTCTTTGCGAGGCTCGTCGGCGAGTCTCCGCTTTGCTTCAGCAGGGAGGACGGTAACAGGGATGGGGAAGCTCTCTGGCCGGCCTCGTGGGGGTTTTAGATGAGCAGTCCCCTCCGTGCAGGTGTTTGCACAAGCTCCGTGCGCCGTGCAGGCCCTGAAGGGAAGCTGTGTCCTGTGACTGGAGGATGCCCGTGTGCTAGCGAGGAGCCGCTCGGCCGTCTGCAGCCGTCAGCCCCGCCGTCCCCTCTTTCCCCCTTGAGGGGGCTGCTCAGCCCACCCGGCGCAGCAGCCTTTCACGGCCCCTGGGTGCGGTCGGCATAACGTGGGAGGAAGGGGAGCTTCGCCGCTGTACTCTCCTCTTGCGTGTCTGACGTCTCCGGCGGACGCCCGCGTGGCTACGGCGGGTGGAACCCGGGGGTGGCTGGGGGCCGGGCTGTGGGCTGCTGTTCGGTTCGCGTGTGGGCTGAGCGTGGACGGTAAAGTGTGGACGTCGGTTTGTGAAAGTGGCCCTGTCCTTTTTCGTTTCCGCCATGAAACACGCTCCTGTGCTCCATTAGAGCTAAACTCTGAGTTCTCCGTGTTGTAGGTTAAACAGGATTGCGAATCAGGTGGCGATCCAGCGGAAGAAGCAGTTTGTCGAGAGGGCGCACAGCTACTGGCTGCTCAAAAGGCTCTCGAGGAACGGCGCCCCACTGCTGCGGCGACTCCAGTCCAGCCTGCAGTCCCAGAGGAGCACGCAGCAGGTACGTGGCCTCCTGCCCTCGGGGTCCTCGCAGCGGGGCCCGCCGCACGCCTCCGGCTCGGGTGTGCAAGCCCCGTCTGGTCCAGTGCGGATGTGCCGCGGAGTCGCATCCGCCCTGGGCTGCTGACGCTGCCGGAGGTGTGGGCGACTCGTCTGTCCGCGCTCCAGCTGCTCTGCCCGCGCTGGGGACGCCAGGGAAGTCGCTACTGCCCGGACGCACAGGGCGGGCCTGCCACGGGGCTTGGGGCGGCAGGAGGCGAGACCTGGGCCCCTGGGATGAGCAGGCCTGCCTGTGTGCTGGGCTGGGGACGCGCAGGGGTGGTCTCGGGGCCTCGCTCTGAAGGCTTCACGGTGACCCTGGTGGGGAGGGAGGGAGACGAGAGCCACAGGAGGGAGCGGGCACGGGACTCGCCGTGGGAAAGAGCACAGGCAGACCAGCTCGGGGTGGCAGCGCAGCTGGTCCTGTCCAGCCTGCTGAGAGTAGGACGTGGTTCTGGGGGAGCGGATCGGGGCAGTGAGGGAGTGGCCCGGCGAGGCGTCGCGAGCGGACATGGAGGACAGACACGGCTTTTCGGCCCCTTGCCACAGGTTCTCGCTGAGCGCGTTCTGTGCTGGGGGCGTGGGCGGCTTCGTAGGGGCAGCGTGATCGTGGTTGGCCTCGGGCCCGGCCACCTGCTCAGGCCAGGAGGCCAGGAGGCCCCGGCAGAGAGCAGAGTCCCCTCACGGCCCTTCTCCGGCACGCTGGGCGCGCAGCAGAAACCGGCCTTCCCGAGGCCGCTGCGCGGCTGCTGTCATCCGAGAGGCTTTGCTGCTCTCTCGGTCCCGAGTCGCCAGGTGGCGGAGTGCGTTGGAGGGGACGCCGTCCGATGTGGCTGCGCGCTGTGCTCTTGGATCCCCCCAGGGTCCTGGTTGGTGGGGTTCTCTGTGGGTGGAGTGACCCCTCCACGGTGGTCAGGCTTGGGCCGCAGCTCCCCGGGGGCGGCTTGGCTTGGTCGGCGCGAGTCCCTTCCTCATGGCGCCACCGTTGCCTGCCGTCAGAGGGGCGGCCGAGACGAGCGTTTGCGGAGTGAACGGACAGCCCGTGACCCCCGTGCCAGGAGAAGTGGTTCCTGTCTCTCTGCTGTCCCTCCTCCTTGGTCACCGCCGGTGACTCAGGTCAAGCGTGACTCTCATCGCCCCGGCCCGGGTGATGGCGAGCTTCCCGGAGAAGCGTGTATCTTGACCTTCTTGATTTTCTGTTGACAAAAAGAGGCAAAACGTTAACACATTTAAGTGCTCGGCTAAAACGTTTTTTTGTGGGATTTAACATTTTTCTTATACCCTTTTTTTTTTTCTTTTTGAAGATTTTAGCTATTTTTGTGGGAGGGGCGACAGGGGGGGGGGGGGAGGGGGGGGGGGGGGGGAGAGAAAAGCCAAAAAAGCCCCCCCCCCCACCCCCGCTAGCAGAGACCAGGTAGGGGTGGAGCGGCAGAGCTGCAGGGAGAGGGGCAGGGGGAAGCGGGCTCTCCGCTGAGCAGGGAGCCGGATGCGGGGCTCGATCCCAGGACCCCGGGATCATGACCTGAGCCGAAGGCAGAGGCTTCACCGACTGAGCCCCCCAGGTGCCCTGTTACACCTTTCGAAAGCCACAGAGAAACTGAAGATTCTGGGCCTCTGTGGAGTTGCCCTTGACCCTTTTCCATCTCTGGGGAAGGAGGGCGTGCTTCTCGGAGCCGACACCCTCCGATGGCGCGGTGATTGGGCCGACCCTCTCCTGGGAGGCCCACGCCAAGTGCCAGGTGCCCTCAGCACCATCTGAGTCCTGTCCCGTGGTGTCCAAGGTTGCTGGGCCGGGGGCTGCTGGGCCGAGTGTTCCCGTGTACCGAAGGCGCCCACTCAGTCTGATGTCTTGGCGACCCTGGACGCGGGCACTCACGAGGCCAGGCTGCTCAGATCCGAGACGCACTGGGGCTGTGACTGGTGTGGGTGTGACCTTGTGTGGTGTGCGTGCTGCCCACGCTGGGGGCCGGCCATGTCCTGCGCACGCTTGGGCCTGGGGCGTCCGCATCCGTGCTAAACCGCATCACCCTGGAGGTCTCTGTTGGCGAGGTCTGCTTCAGCGATGAGCTGCCTGTTCTTTCCTCCTCCCCTTGGGAATGGTTGGGAATGGTGTGGTGTCCCCCTTCGGGGCTTTCTGCCCACGGGACACGTGGGCCAGCGGGAGTGACCACATAGGAGGTAACACGTGTAGGGACCGGAACATGAGCTGTGGGAGCGCTTGTGTCCTCGGCAGAAGGGACCGCCTGGATTGGAGTCTGTCTGTGCGGCTTGAATGAGGGTGTCCTGGCGTGCACCAGGGCCAGTTCCTGCGGGGCAGGTCAGTGACGTGGCTGTCGGGAGCCCCCTGTGTGGCCTGTAGAGACCCCCAGAGTCACTCCACAGAAGGGCCGCGCCCAAACTGTCCTTTCCTGCCTCACCCTATAGGGGCTGACGGTTTCCCGGGATCCAAAACAGGAACGTTCCACATATTTAGGGCTTGTTGTGATGTTCATGTGCTTTTCCAAAACTGGGACATCTGTGACTTGTTTGTATTTCTGGGTGCCCACTCTGGGCCAGGCTGTGCAAGAGGTCATGGGCAGCTCTTCCCTCCCATGGCGGACCTTTAGGTGGGGAGACCATAGACGGATGGGACCAGCGGGTTCGAGAATGAGGGCCCCCACCCCACGTCCAGGCAGGTGAGGCACCTCGGGGGCTGGCCCCCGGGCTGGCTCTGCTGGACGCTGCTGTGCACAGTGGTCTCAGAGGAGGTGGCTCAGCTCTTCTGGTCTGGCCCGGAGCTGGGGTTCCTGCGCACACCTTCCTGGAGCCTTCATGGCACCGTCTCCAGCGCTCGTCCTCCACCATCCTCAGACCCTGGGTGGGGTGAGGGTCGGTGGGCGAGTGCTGGGGGCGGTGGAGGGCAGAGCTCTGGTCGGGTCCCGCAAGGCCTGGAACTGGCCCGTCCTCTGGCTTGCTGCAGTGCCTCCCTCTGCCACATTTCCATGTCCTCTCTGGCGGCTTTAGGACAACGCAGTCACCTCCTGCGCTGGGACTGAGCTTGTGGCCGTCCAGCCTGCCGCTGTGGGTGTGAGGCTCAGCCCCGCGGCTGGGCCCCTCCGTGCGTCCTGCTCTAGGGGCGGGGAGCACGGCCTCTTGGGGCCTTCCGTCCTTGGTGCTGTCCTGGGGCTTGCGTGGGTGTGCTGCGGTCCTCACCTCCTTGGGGTGGCCCGCCCCGTCCCCTCCGTCCCGCGTCGTCCTGCTTGGAAGGTGGGGGTGGTAAACACGGTCTTCTGAAGTTCTCTTTCCTGACGGCTCTTCGGTGCCAGAAACCGCTTTGCTTTTCTTCCACGTCACGGAGTCCTCCTGGGTAGGTTTTCGCGGAGGAGGCGGCTCACGGAACAGAATCAGGACTCAGGCCGCTCTGTGTCCATGAGGCTGCTCATGCGGAGTGCGTCAGGGTCGGGGCCTGTCCTGCAGGCGGCCTGTGCAGGGAGCGCGCCCCTCTGCGGCCGCGCGTGCGTCTTCCAGCCGGGACCGTGATGAGTGCCAGGGCCAGCGCGGCGTGGGGCACTGCACCTTCCGCTTTGCGGGATCGCCAGGCCCAGTGCCCTTCTGGTCGGTGTTCTTGGAGTGCTTGTTCAGACCAGTGGACAAAGGGGTTTTCAGGTGCTTTTGGGGAATTTGGTTTTCTAAACCTGCTTTTTTTTTTTTTAAAGATTTTATTTATTTATTTATTTGAGAGAGAATGAGTGAGAGAGAGCACGAGAGAGGAGAAGATCAGAAGGAGAAGCAGACCCCGCAAGGAGCTGGGAGCCCGATGCGGGACTCGATCCTGGAAGTCCGGGGTCATGACTTGAGCCAAAGGCAGTCGCTCAACCAACGGAGCCCCCCAGGCACCCCTAAATCTAGTTTTCAACGTATTTATCGGCCGCATTTACGCAGCTGGTGTTACTGTCAACTCTTGCTTGATGGCCTGAGACTTAGATGATTTCTTTTTTGAAGTAGGCTCCACGCCCACTGTGGGGCTTGAACTCACGACCCTCAGATCAGGAGTCGCACGCTCCACCGACGGAGCCAGCCAGGCGCCCCGATGCCTGAGACTTTAAGTAACGTTAAGGCAAGCTCTGTGACAGGTGGGAGGGTGCCCAGAGAGGAGGCCCTGGCCCAGCCTTTCCCATCCCTTTGATAGCTGGGAGGGTCTTGTAGCCCTGCCGGTGACTCTCTGCCCGCAGACCCTGAAGTGAGGACACAGGGTCAGATCCCAGCATTTGTCACCTGCCAGGTGCTCAGTGTTGAGACCAGAAGTGAGGGGCACCTGGGGGTGGGGCCCTGCCTGGTGGGTGCGCTGTTTCAGCTCTGTCTGGATGCGGTGGGCTGGGACCCCGAGGGGGTCTGCGCGTGTGGAGCGTGTCCCGGAACCTGACAGAGGGCGACTGGGCCGAGGCTGCAGGTGTGTGTCTGTAGAACAGCAAGGTAACGCCAGTGGGAGCCGGGGACGTTCTCAGTCCGGGGTCACGTGTGCCCTCGCAGTAGGCGTCCTGGGCTGCTGTCGATCGGGAAGACTGCACGGGGACAGATGGAAGCATCTTAGCGGAGCTGGGGTTCAGGGGCAGAGGCAGGAGCGCCCCGACTGCTGCTTCCTCTGCTGTCTGCATGGGTCTGCCCTGGAGCTGTGGTAGGGCCGAGGGTGTCTTCTGCTCTTGGCTGTGGCCTTGGTGGGGCTGTCCATGTGCCGCGCCAGCACGCGGGCTCTGGAGCCAAGGACAGGCGGCAGCCGCAGGAGCAGACGGTGGCCCGTGGGCCTGGTCAGGCCTTGGGGGACCGGAGGAGGAGGGTTGGGGCCGCAGGGGATCCGTGGATGGGAGCACGGAGGCCTCGGGTCGTGATTTCCTGGACCTTGCGTGCTGCCCCGTGTGGGGAAGGGCTCTCTGGCTGTCATGTGGGGGCGTCCTCAGCTGCCGTGGGGCGTGTGTTGTGGTCCTGCTGCTCCTTGGTGTCTCTGCCGCAGTCAGAGCAGCTCTTCCTGCGTTGCGGTCGGAGATGCGTCGGGAGGGGGCTGCCATCTGTCTGCTCCGCGCCGCCTGCTGCCTCACGCTCTCTGGATGCAAGTTTGTTTTGGAAAATGCTAGAGTGGACATGGGTCAGTCGAGGGCTGTGTTGAGGTTAGTGGCACTATGTGTTGCCACAGAAGGAGGAAGTGCGCAGAGGGTGACCCCAAGCGTCCGGATTTCAGAGCCACTTGGTGTGGGCATGTCCCCGGGGCTGGCTCCCCGCGCCCTCCATTCCCGGGCTCAGGGGTGGGGGGCCAGGCCACGGCTTGCGACAGCTGCCCACTCCCCTGAGCTGCTCCGTGGCCGGGGTCCGGATGCCCGTCGCTGAGCTCGTCCGCTCGGCTCTTGGGTCCGGAGCAGGGCGGCCTCGTCGGGAGCCTGCGGGCCCCTGCGGGCGAGTCTGTCCCTGCGGCGTCTGCTCTGGGCCCCTCGGCCTCCCCGGGTGCCCCTGTGAGCGGCTCCGCGGCTGAGCCTGCGCTCCTTTTGTCAGAGAGAAAACGATGAGGAGATTCAAGCCGCCAAAGAGAAGCTGAAGTACTGGCAGCGGCTGCGGCACGACCTGGAGCGCGCGCGTCTGCTCATCGAGCTCCTGCGCAAGCGGGAGAAGCTGAAGCGGGAGCAGGTGAGCTGGGGCCCCGCGAGGGCTCCTGCGCGGGCTGCGCCCCCCGCCTGCCCTCCTCCCGGGGCCAGGGGCGCGGCCGGCCCGCGGTGGGTGTCCGGGGGCGCCCCGTGTGCCCTGCCTCGATGGAGGCGCTGGGCAGGGGGCGGCAGCACGGGAGGAGGGCGCTGTGCGCTGGCGCTCGCAGGGGCGGGGCGGGGTGTGCAGCACAGCCCGGTGCCGTGTCCCGCAGGTGAAGGTGGAGCAGACGGCCATGGAGCTGCGGCTGACGCCGCTCACGGTGCTGCTGCGCTCGGTGCTCGACCAGCTGCAGGAGAAGGACCCGGCTCGGATATTTGCGCAGCCCGTGAGCCTGAAGGAGGTGGGTGTCGCGCGCCCGGCGCGGGGCGGGCGCTCTGCTGCTCGCGGGGGTCTGCCCATGGGGGCGTGGGGTGCGCCTGCGGGGCCCCGAGTGTTAGGCGTTTAGGGCCCCTTTGAGGTTAGGGGGGCGCAGGTTCCAGCGTCCCGTCTCGGGCACGAGAGGCCAGAGCCCCCCTGAGAGAGAAGCCGTCGAGGACGGCGGCTCCGGCCGGACGAGTGCACTGGTCACTGTGTGCAGTTTAAGGAGCTTGAGGCAGAGGGGCCCCGGCAGGTCGTGGGGTGAGCGTGTGCCGCGCAGTCAGGCGTGTGCGGGGCGCCGGTGCCGCGTGTGCGTGTCTCGGCCGGAGCGGGCGGGCGGGGTTGTGTAGAGCGAATAAGAGTCCTTCTCTGTTGGTAAATGCTTATTTTTCCTCCCTGAAATTAGGTACCAGATTATTTGGATCACATTAAACATCCCATGGACTTTGCCACAATGAGGAAACGGTTAGAAGCTCAAGGGTATAGACACCTCACTGAGTTTGAGGAGGATTTTAATCTCATTGTAGATAACTGCATGAAGTACAACGCCAAGGACACAGTGTTCTATAGAGCCGCCGTGAGGCTGCGCGATCAGGGCGGTGTCGTCCTGCGGCAGGCCAGGCGCCAGGCGGACAGCATCGGCTTCGAGGAGGCCTCGGGGATGCACCTGCCTGAGCGGCCTGCCGCGGCCCCCCGGCGGCCTTTCTCCTGGGACGACGGTAAGCACCAGCCCCGAGCCCAGGCCCCGGTGGGAGCGCGCGCTCCCTGCAGACCGCGCCCGCACGGCCCCGGGGGACTAGAACGCGAGCTGCCGTGTGACCGGACGTCTTCCGTACTCACGGGGAAGGGGAGGGATTCGCTCGAAACCGTCTCCTCAACTCCACACTCCTGACGCATGGTGCTCTTAACGCACCGTCACCGTAGAAGTTACCGCGTGTTTTCTGTTGTTTTTTAATTTTTCTTTGCCACAGTGTGGATTTTATGCCCCTAACGTTTCTGTCCAGACCAGGCGTGTTTCAGGGTCCATCAGGGAGAAGTCCACGGCCAGTGGCCCTGCAGGGGACGGCCTGGGTCTGAATGTACATACTGGGGGGGCAGTTTAGTTGGGGGCTGTGCCCCGGGTCGGTCTCAGGACCCTCCTGAGGATATCTTGTGACTGGGGGAAGGCCTCAGGGGCGGGCGTGTGCCCAGGACCCCGGACTCTGGCCTTGCAGCCATCTGAGTGCCGCTGTGTGCCTCTCAGACGGGCACAGTGGTCTGTTTGCGTGTCCCTGTCCTTGGGGGCTGCCTTCCCTGGGCCTTGCCCTGGCCGTGATGCTCCGGCCACCGTGCGACCTCCCCGGGACAGGACAGGGCTTCCGGGCTTTGAGCACTTGGGCATACGGGTCCTGGTGGGATTTCCTCAGTCAGGTCCTGCACCCGTGGTTTCACTAGGGAGAAGCTCAAGGATGAGAAGTGTTCATTTATTTTTTCCGTATTTGTGCGGGGAGATGGCGGAGCTAGGGGAGCCCGTGTCCCGGGACGTGGGCCGTCCGTCCTCCCTCCCCGATCAGTCTGTGGGGGCACCGGCTGCCTTCGTGCTGTGCTGAGGCCCACAGGCTGTGTCTTGGAGCGCCTTGCACCCAGAGCTGTCCCTCATCTGCTTGAGGGGTAAGATCTGACGAGGCCTGTTTTTGAGGGACTTCAAGTGACGTGATGGCTGTTTACGTGAACGGTTTTGAGGCTGTTATTTACGGAGTTGTGTCGGAGTCCGGGTGGGTGCAGGCCAGGCCGCTCGGGCGTTTTTGTTTATTCTGCAATTCTGATGCCTCGTGTCTTTGGGAAAAGCGCAGATGCTTTTAGTAAGTGCTTGTTTCCGCAGGACGGTGCCGCTCGCTCCTGGCGGTCGTGCTGTGGCTGTTGTCTCTTCCCGTCTTCCCTCTGTGCTCTCACTCCCGGTTTGGTCTCAGTCGGAAAGATCCATTTCTCTCTTGGCCGCCTTTCCCTGACCTCCGCTACTTTGTGTTTTATGAATTTTGTCGTTTTGCTTAAGTTAAAGTCGGTAGGGATTTTCATAGTAAATACGCCTGAAAAGGACAACGAACTGTGCATCGTGTGGCCCAGTTTGAGTAAAGCCCCCCAGAGGGCTGGGTCAGGAGACCGGCCCAGATGTGAGCCCCCGCCGGGTCAGATCCCGTCTGCACAGGTGGCCCCGTGGGTGTGGTCTGGTTGTTCCTTCCTCCGGCCGGCCCCAGCGCAGGTGCACGCCAGGAGGGGCGCTGGCCTGCTGCAGGCACCATGTCCCTATGCGCCTGGCTCGCCCGCTGGGGATCTGGAGACTTTCCTGCAGGCGCGTCCTGACGCCTGCTGGGTGGAAGTGTGTCTCCGGCGTGGCAGCCCGTCAGAGCGTGGAATGAGCGCGGTGGGGACTTGGGGCTCCTGCGGGTGGGGCCCGTGCCCGTGAGGCGGTCGCAGGGGCGGTGTGGTGGAGGACTGACCAGGTGTCCTCTGACTCTAGTGGACAGGTTGCTGAACCCGGCCAATAGGGCCCACATGGTCCTGGAGGAGCAGTTGCGGGAGCTGCTGGACAAGCTCGACCTCACGTGCGCCATGAAGTCCAGCGGGTCGCGGAGCAAGCGCGCCAAGCTCCTGAAGAAGGAGATCGCCGTCCTCCGAAACAAGCTGAGCCAGCAGCACAGCCAGCCCCCACCTGCAGAATCAGGTATTGGAAGCTTTGAAGAGGAAGGTGCTCAGCTGGGGCAGGAGACGGGGGAGGAAGGTAAGCACGTGCTGAGTGTCGGTCTTCACTTGCTCCCCGGAGCCCCCGCCGGGCTTTCCTTTCCGGTCCCCGCGGGTGCCGGCCCCGCGGCCTCGCGGCACTTACACGGTCACGCAGCTGGAGGCGCAGAATGAGACTTTCTTAACTTGTTCTTGAAACACTATTTAAAGAGTGACTTGGCCTTGCCCACCGCCCAGAGGGGTGCTAGAGCAGACGTGGCTTACGTGGCGAGACGGAGGGTGTTTGCTGGGCACAGCAACTCTTGAACGGGCCGTGATACCACCGTCACCTGAACGCTCCTCTCTGATACTGAAGGGTGGCAGGTGACGCACAGGCTGTCACCAGGGAGCAGGGATCTGACCCGGAGCTGCCTCCTGGGGCTCCCGACACGTCACATGCACAGTGACAAGGGCTGGTGACCATTCCTGGGGCGCGTGTCTGGGAGGAGAGCCGGGCACCGGGCACGTTTTCTGCGCGTAGGACGTCAGTGAGGAGAGGAAGCCCGCGCCCCGCGGGGAACCCCAGGGAAGCCCAGTACTAATAGGGCTCAGGTGGCCACTGGGGGCGGGCCTCGAGCTCGGGACGTGGGCTGTCCGGGGAGTGCTGTGGCCCAGTTTTTGGAGCTTAGAGAACCCGGTGGAAAACACTCCACCCTTGTCCGCGCTCTCCGTCTGAGTGCGAGCACACGCGGTTAGTGGGCGGAGGGAAGAAGGCACACGCCGCTGGCTGTCTGCCTTGTAGTCCGGGTTTCCTCTCGGCACGTCCACTCCGGAGCAGCAGGAGCAGTAACGCCGCCGTGGGCGTCCGCCTCGGTGCCGTGTGGGCGTTCCACAGCGCGTCCCCCGTGTCACTGCTCCTGTCGCGGCTGCTGCTCGAGGCGCCTGCTGGAGGCGAGAGCCGCGGCCCTCGGGCTCCTTTCTGTCCTTGGATGTGAGCCCTTGCGCGGCAGCTCCGCGTGGCTGTGCAGCTCTGCTTCGTCCTGCCCCCGCTGGCTCTCGGCTCCCCGTGCGGCTGACTAGGCTCCCCGGCGGCGCGAGACGCAGGCTCCGGAACCTCCCTTTCGGGCGATCGGATGAGGGCGGCAGGAGAGGCCACGGCGGGGCAGGAAGGACGGCTCTGCCGTTCTTTTGTTTTGTTGAGAGAGGGAGGGAGGGACTGTCAGGCAGGCTCCACGCCCAGCACGGAGCCCGACATGGGGCTCAATTTCATGACCTTGAGGTCCTGACCTGGCTGAAATCAAGGGTTGGACGGATGCTCAACCGGCTGAGCCCCCCAGGCGCCCCACGACAGTTCTGCTCTGCTGATGGCCTGACTCCTACAGGCTTTGATGCTGGCTGTGCCGTGTGTGCACCCTCACGGTCCTTGGGGTCCAGGGTGGCCCAGCTCGGGAGGCACACCCGTCCCGTCCAGTCTCCTTCCCCTGCCTGAGCGGCCTCTCCTTCCCCTGCCTCTCCTTCCCCTCCTTCCCCTTCTCCTTCCCACTCTGGCTGAGCTGATCTTTATCTGTTTGTGGGAAAACCACTCTTTGTGTGTTATTTGCTCCAAAGAGAGTGAGTTTGGGGAAAGCTTGTGAATAGTCGCTCACTGTCCCCGGTGGGGGCCGGGGGTGCGGTTTGTGTGGACGTGGGGTCTTCCCCAGTCGTCCCTGCAGTTTCCTCGCCAGGCGGGCGCCCCCCCCACACCAGCCCACATTTACTGTTCTGAGGCATGGGGTCATTTTGAAGGAAGACAGGGAGGTCTGACAAGGGATGGCCCCGGGTCCACGTGGAGAGAGCTGGTGGGGCCGGTGCAGGGGAGGTGGAGGCAGCGGTGGGACCTCCAGGTGGCCGGGGGCAGGGCTGGGGGCTGTCATCCCACGAAGGTTGGTGAAGACAGCCCAGAGCTAGTGCAGAAAGGAGAGCTCGTGATCCTTCGTGGGACGAGGGCCCGGCATCTTGTGCAAGAGGAGGACGCAAGACCACCGCGTGCTCCGCGCCTTCCGCGTGCTGTCTCTCTTGTGACTGAATAGGGGTTATGGGTGGGTTGGCCCCATTGAGGCCCCTCCTGGAAGGGAGGCCCTGGGGGCCGTTGCTCTGCTGGGGCCTCTTCCTCGCATCCCCCACGGTAGGGCCGGGGCTCCTGCCTCCGCTCTGTCTGCTGCGCTCCCGTGGTTCTCTAGGCCGACGGGCGGGGCTCGCCAGCCTGCGTCCTCAGAGCTTAGTCTCTGCTGCCTGGAGGTTGGCCCCAGCGGACCGATCGGGCGCAGAGCCGTGAAGGCAGGTGGCTCTGGGAGAAGGGCAGGTGTGGGCCGGCAGGCCGCAGGGCGCCGTCACCGAGTCGCCGGCCGGGCCTTTCCCTTCCAGCCCCTGGGATTTAGGTTGTGCTGTGAGGAGGTCTGTCCTCGGGTTTCAGGACCGAGCCTTTGTCTTCCTGCAGGCTCCCCGAGGCCCGCTCGAGTTCCGGGCCGCCGAGAGTCCCCAGAGCGAGTGGGGCTGGGGTTTGGCAGGTCCCGCTGGAGCAGGACACGTCCCGTGTCTGTAAAAGGCGTCTCCGGTGTGCAGTGTGTGTAGGTGGTGGTTTCTCCATCGAGGACTGCGGGGAGGAAGCCCGAGCCAGGGGTGGAGGTCAGGCAGCGTGTGGTCAGGGTCCCAGGAGGCAGACGCCTCTCGCCGGAGCCTGCCCGAGTTCTCTGTGGCTTTGATGTGGACGCGCTCGGTCAGGGGAGTTGGCGAGGCCTGAGCTGCGGATGGACCTGCCTCTTCGGGTTTTCCGAGGCGCCGGCTTCAGACCCTGAGCAGGGAACCTTGTGGCTTTTGTGAGGGAGTTTCGGACCTGCGTGTTTGTGCTCACGGCTCAGAGTCGAACGGGGTTTGTTCTAGAAGGTCGTAGAGCAGGTCTCCTATGCAGTTCAGTGACGGGATTGTCAGCAGCCAGTGACCTTTCAAGAGAACGGTAACGTTTGTGTTAACTCCCCGGGGGCGGTAGGCTTAGGGTCCTGAGCGGGCGGCAGGGGTGCTGGCTGACAGACACGGGGTCCAGCTGTGGGGTCACCGGGCACCAGTGCTTTCTTCTTTTCTTATGGGTGAGGAGAGCGAGGCCCAGGGCTTCGGTAACCCCCATGGTGTGGCAGCCGGTGCTGGTGCTGGTTTGCACCTAGGTCACCTGTGTAGCCCTTGACAGCTGGCCCCCCCCCCCCCCCGCCTCCTGCCCCTTCACGCCTCAGAGATGCTTCTGGGGAGCTGCCCCGGCTGAGCGCAGTGCGGGGACGGTGGGCAGGCAGGGCAGTTGTGGCTGTGCCTCAGGCTGCCTTTGGGCAGGAGGAGGGGTGGGGAGGGCCCTCAGATGACGCTCTCACCTTTGAGGGCAGAAGAGAGCCCTGGGTGGGCTGAGCGTGAGACGCAGGGGAGTGTGTGCGTGGACCTTGGGGGCCCGGGGCCTTGTGTACTTGGCCAGGGACGTGGGCACCCTGGCTGCTGGCTGCCCAGGCTGGATGGGCAGGCTTGGGGCTGAGTCAGGACTGGAGTCTGATGGGGAAGCACGGACAGGGCATGTGAGGAGGGGCCCAGAAGAACCTGGGGAGGGCGTGGCTTTCTCGGGCTCTAGCGGCCGCGGCCTGCGTTGCCAGGGCCCACCCGGCTAAGACAGAGGCTGCTGGCCGTGGCTGCGACCGCACGTGGCCGCAGCGAAGGGGGCAGGACTCCTGGTGCAGTGGTCAGGCTGGGAGCCTGGTGTGGGGGCCCCGGGGGAGAGGCCGGGGCGGGGACAGGAGGCCGGTGGCGAACTGAAGCGCACGCTGAGGGAAGGGGCGGTGGGGTCCTTACGCGAGTGGGCGTGGGCCGCGGTGGCGCATCCCTGGCCGGCGGTGGGCTTCGTGGCGAAGCCTCCCAGCAGCAGTGGCTCTCCCTGCTCCCCGGTTTCCATCTGCTCGGTCTCCTGGGTGGTCCGTGACTTTTGTTTTCCTAAACCTGTTGGGACTTGAAGGGACAGGCATGAAGAGCCCGGCCCCGTGTTGGTCAGCGTGGTTCGTGGCTCGGTGTTCTGCATCGCGGTGCCACACGGTCCCCTCAGGCAGTGGTACGGCCGTGGTAGGGGCGTGGACACAGAAGGACTTGGGTCCCCTCTGCCGCGGACACACCGCCTCGGGGATTGGGTCCCCTGTGACGTGCTGTGTCCGGCTTCAAGGGCCATGGCCCAGCAGGGCTGTGTCTGGGGCGAGCAGAGCCCCTGCTGCGCTGGCGGCTTGAGCCCTGCCTGGCTCCGTCTCGCGTTCCCAAGGGAGAGTTCGCAGGACGCGCTCTGGGCCGTAAGTGGGACCCAGGAGCTGTGCAGCTTTCCGCTTTCAGAACGACCGGCTTTGAGACACGACCTTCTTCGGGATTTCCACGCGGCTTTGGGCGGTTCGGAGGGTTCGTGAGAGGAGAACCGTGCTTCGTGAGGCCGCACGGACCGCTTCGGACCGTGTGCGTTGTCACTCTTGCTTTGGTGTCACGTGTCTTGTAGCCCAAAGCAGTGGCTTGTCCCGGAGGGCTGCTCCCTCGCATGGCCGGCCTGCGTGGTCCCTGGAGGACCTCCTCTCGGGTGCGGGGATAAAGCCCTGTTCCCTCGGGTCGTCAGACTTGTGGTTTTCATGTTAATAGTTTCAAGAAGCGTTTTAAACGAGGCAAAGATCGTTTTCTTTGAAAGAGTGTTTTTATTTTTAAAGTCAGATTTGAGAAAAAGACTCCACTGTGACGTTTCAGAGCGTGGCTTGTGGGGCGGTGGAGAGTCGAGGGGGAGGTTTTCCTGCTCCCGTGAGACATTCACAGCCGCCCACCACTCACCAGACAGGCCTTGTCACCAACCTAGAACCCCTTGGTCAGAGTCAGATTTACATGCTCTTGCTGACCTGCTCGCTGACCGTGTGGCCCAGGTCAGGACCGTGCGGGAATGCCTGGGTAGCCCCTAGTTATGGGACGTTTTCCTCTTCCTCAAGGTAAGTGAACGGTGGATTGCGGTCGCGGTCACGGACGCGAACGGTGTCAGTACTGGCGTATGTGGAGGCGGTCCTCGCCAGTCGCTTTCCGAGAGGGACTTGATACCCTGCGCGCCTGGAGCCCGGGCGCTGCGCCGCGTCCGCGTCCGCTGTTAGGGAAGCACACAGTGTCCCCCACGGGTCCGGGCTGCTGCGGCCCCTCACGCTTGCAGTCAGTACGTGTGATGCGTTGTTCTCCTTGATTGACTTAGTATTTTGGTGGACTTCACATTTATAGTAAGTTTTATAATAGATCTTATAATTACCAGTTTTCAAAAATCACTTTATTTATAATTTTTTCAGGAGATAAATCTCCCCCTAAACTTGAACCATCAGATGCATTACCTCTTCCTTCAGACTCGGAGACTAATTCAGAGCCACCAACCCTCAAACCAGTAGAACTCAACCCCGAGCAGAGTAAACTATTCAAAAGAGTCACATTTGATAATGAATCACATAGCACTTGCACTCAGAGCGCACTGGTAACCGGACACCCTCCAGAGCCCACCCTCGCCGGTAGTGGCGATGCGCCAGCGGCGGTCTCCGCGGTGCCGGAGCCAGCAAGCGATGTAAACAGACGCACTTCTGTTCTCTTCTGCAAATCGAAAAGTGTAAGCCCCCCAAAGTCCGCCAAGAACACTGAAACCCGGCCAACTTCTCCTCAGCTAGGGACCAAAACCTTTCTGTCTGTAGTCCTTCCGAGGTTGGAGACTCTTCTGCAGCCAAGAAAAAGGTCGCGGAGCACCTGCGGCGACTCTGAGGTGGAGGAGGGGTCCCCGGGAAAGCGGCTGGACACAGGTAAATGCCCCGGGGCACCGCGGTCTCTCTCCTCCAGGGCTGTCGCTGGAGCCGCCCGGCGGGGCCCTCAGCTGCCGTTGGCCGCGGACGGTCGGGGGCTGGGGTGGCCTGGCGGGGTCTGGTGGTGCACGCGGCGTGTCCCAGGATGTGGGTGGTGCGGTGGATCAGGGCGCATGGTGACGGTCCCCTGCGGGCCCGTGTGGCTCCAGCCTGCGGCGATGAGGCGGCGTCCCCCACCCCCAGGAGCCGCTGATGTGACCCTGGAGCCTGTTGGCCCCGCGTGTTGGGCTTCTGTCCTCGAGTCCCCTGAATTTCTCGAGCCGGGGTGGCCCGGCCTGGTGGCCTTAGTTTCTCCGCCCCCTCCCCACGGGCGCGGCGGGCCGTCCTTCCTGAGCCCATGCAGCCCGGGTGGTGCGGCTGATTGCGCGCGCTGTCTGCGTCCGTGCCACTGATGGAAGCCTGGGAGTGTCGGTGCCCAGGGTCCGCTTGTTGCGTCCGCACCCAGAGGTGCATTCTGTGGGGGCGGTCAGGCAGAGGTGGCTGGGGTGCGCTCCCTGCCCCGCAGCCGACATGCGACTCCTGGTGGCCGGAAGATTCTGTGGGACTTTTGTCCTAACGCGTGCGAAACTTTGCTTCATCCAGTTAACGTGACGGAAGTGCTCTGTGCCGCTGCTTGTCTTGGGTGGGTTGGAGCCTTCTCTGTTCCCGCGTACCGTGAGCTGCGCGGGGGAGGCCCGGGCCATGCACGGAGCTCGTGTCTGCGCTTGCGAGTCCGGACACCGCGCTGCGGCCCGTCAGAGCCGGGCCAGGGGCACACTCCTTCCGCGCTGTGTGTGCGAACGCCGAGGTCCAGTTGGCGTGCGAGGATGGAAGCCAGAGCACGTCGTGCCACGGGCACCTAGGCAGAGCCGCTGGGACGTTGTTCAGGGCTCCAGGCCCCGGGCCAGAGCCTCTGACTGCGGCCCTGGTGTGCCACGAAGCTGGTGTCAGAGGAGGGGTCCGTGGGGCCCGACGGTGGCCCTCACCCGGCCAGGCGGGTCCTGCTGTAGCTGATGCCCCCCGCCGTCCACCGAGTAGGTGAGGCTCCACGGGCAGCCCGGTGGCCGTGCTTACAGGGGCCTCGGGCGCCCTCGCCCTTGTAGGAGGTGCCGGCCCCCTCCTGCCCCGTGTGCGGCGGAGCGGGGGCCTTGCTGGTGTCTGGTGCCGACGGGAGCCGCGCAGGAGCGTCTGTGAGCGGGCCGCGGCGGGCGGCCAGACGAACGCCTCCTCCCGGTGGCATGACTGACGCAGGGGTGTTTGCTTTCTTGTTGCAGAGCGGCAGTAGACTGGCTGCGTGCTGAGTCCTGACGCCGTCCCGCGCGGCCCGGGAGTCTTAGTAGCACTGGGCCCGCGCCGCTTCCCGCTGCCCATCCTGGCGCCTGTTTCTGGCCCTGCCTCACCTCCGCCTCCTGGCGTTCTCTGCACGCCCTGGACCGCTCGCTCCGAGGGGCGGCCTCCGCTGTCCGAGGACGTGAACTGTTGTGAACCTTCCACTTTTTCCAGAGATTCGTCTGGGTGCTCTGCCTTGTAGGGGTTTGCTGGCGTCCCGCGGCCCGCTGCAAGACTCCCAAGTTAGGGGGAAGACAGACCCTCTTTGGAGACGCTTGGCCTCTGGGGGCCCTCCCTGCTCTTGAGCTGTGGGAAGCGCCGGGGGGGGCGGCCCGGGTTAGAGACCCTGACCCCGCTTGAGCCGGTGCCGCGCCACCCGGAGCCCACGTCCTGTCTTCTCGCTTCCTCCTTCCGCGATGCTCATCTGTTTCCCGGAACGGACAGCTGGCCTGGGACTTCCGCGCTCCTGGTCTCTGCTCTCGAGACGCCTGCTGTGTGCACGTCACGCGCCGTGGCGTGTGTGTGCGTGTGGGACACACAAAGACAGAGATACAGAGACGGGCGTAGAGACAGACTGAGACACACAGAGCAGAGACAGATACAGAGACAGACACAGACACAGAGAGAGACAGAGACAGAGACGAGACAGATGGAGGCAGACACCGGCCACCTTGAGAGACAGAGACAGAGACAGACAGAGAAAGAGAGACACAGAAACAGAGCTACAGAGACAGACACAGACACAGAGACAGAGACAGACACAGACCCACAGAGACAGATACAGAGACACACAGAGACAGAGAAACAGAGACAGACACAGAGAGACAGAGAGACCGAGGGAGACGGGATGCAGACAGACAGACACAGACACAGACACACAGAGACAGACAGACGCAGAGAGACACAGGGAGTCATGTTCACCCTCCGGCCGCTCACTGTGGAGGCTGGCCTCGCGGCGCCCCCAGTCAGACCAAATGGCTTTTTCGCTGTTTTCCAGGTTCTCAGTTTAACCCCTAGCATGCTGGGTAGCTCATTCTCTGGACCCTAACTGTCCTCTCTCACCACGTGGACCGCAGCTCTGCTGAGCGGTCACTGCACCCTGGGGTCTCTCATAACTTTGTGGAGGACGCTGGGAGCATCTGTTCAGCCGTCTTCCAAACAAAAACACACACACCGGCGCGTGGAGGACACGGGCCCCACCCCGCCCACCCCCTTCTGTAAGTCAGAGCCAGACGCCCCCGGGAGCAACGGTGCCGGTGCCGGAGAGCCGCCCGGTGCCCCTCCTCGAGCCGGCCGCCGGTAGGGACGCCGCCTCACCCGCCCCGACCCCGTGGGTAGGTGTGAACGATGCCGAGGGCGACTTTAGAGCCGGGGGCGAGACAGCCCCTGGCGCCCGCGGGTGACTTATGTGGACCGAGACTGTGATCCCGCCGTCAGCAGGCACGGAACTGGCCTGGAGGGACCGGGGGCTCCGGGCCGGGCGCGGGGTGCGCGGCCCAGCCGGAAGATGTGTGAACACGGATGCCTCCCCTCGCCTGTCGGTGTCTTTCCTTCCTGGGTTTCCGCCCGGTCTCCTGCCCGTGCGTGTGTCTCCCTGCCGGCCGGCCCCCGGGGAGTCCGGAGCGAGCCGGGCAGCTCTGTCTGCGCTCGCCACGCCCATCGCCTGCTGTCGCGGGGCCCTGCCCTGCCGCCGCCACCGCTTCCGGGGGGCGGTCTAGGCGAAAGCAGGGTGGTTGGGATCTCACTTGCTGCTTTTATGAAAAGGTTGGAAGACGCGCTTGTGTCGCCAGCAGTACAAATAAGAACGTATGACGAGGCGGGCGGCCCCAGCACCTGGGGAGGCCGAGCCCAGTCGCTGTGCCCCGGCCTCTGGAGCTGGCCTGGCGGCACACCTTGGGCTGTACCGTCGGGGGGCCCGGGCAGGTCCTGGGCTGGCAGGCAGCGCCCTGGTGTCTGCGCCACGGGGTGTGGTGTGCGGGGAGCGCGGCCCACCCTGCTTCTGTGCCTCCTGCCCGGCACCAGCAGAAGGTTCCTTGAGGAGCCGTGAGGGTGTGGCAGGTGTGGGCCTCGTCCCCGTGGGGGACCACCAGGGGTTTCTCGCTGCCGGGCGGCCGGGAGCTGTTCCCGCGAGCTTGCAGCTGTACAAAGTCGCAAGGGCTTAGCTTCTGCCGCTGTTGACCGGCCGTCTCAGGAGGCCCCTTGGGACCCCTCCCCATGGTGGCCCAGCTGTGCCCCAGGAAGGTTCCCCAGGGGAGCCGCTGGGCCAGAGCGTCTTTTGGCTCAGGGTGTTGTGCCCGTGGGGGCCGAGAGGACGGTCCTGTGTGGCGGGACGGGGCCTGTGCGCAGGGTCCCGCGTGCTCTGGGGCGCGGCCCCTACGCTGGAGTCCGCCAGCCTTTCCCGCACGGCCAGCTCGTGTGTTGCAGCACGCGGACTCGACGTTCCGTGTCGAGAAACGTAGTCTCCCTGAAGTGGTTTGTTAAGAGTTGGTGTGGACGTGGTTTCGGCTAGGGCCTCAGGTGCCCCGTGAACGCCTGCCCTTTGCGAGGGGCTCGCGGGCCCATCTCCACGCGGACCCCGAAACCTGCCCTGGCCTTGTGGGCTGTGCAGGGTGGGGCTGGGGGCTCCCTCAGCCTCAGCTGGCTGGGAGGAAGCGTGTGTCTGCGCAGGGGATCTGTGGGCCGGGAGGGGGCAGAGACGCTGCTGCCCCAGCCTTCGGCCACCTTGAGGACGTCGGGAGGGCTGGGCGGCCTGGGGGGGCTGTGCTCCGGCCCAGCAGTCTCCTCTTGCCGGGCGTGTCTGTGATGCCTGCTAGTTAGCAGCTGCTAAGTGATGTTGCCTGGGTAGCAGACAACTAGTCGCTGGGGGCGTCTAGTGGGCGTCCGTTCCGTGCCCCGGGGAGATCGTGGGAGCCCCACGTTTTCACTTTCCCCCTCGCGTTTCATGGGGAGCATGGCCTTGGGTGGTTCTTGCCGAGCACCGGGGGCAGGTGCCCTCGGTGCCGCCTTCCTGGTGGCAAGTGAAGCCTGGCGCCGCGTTGGGAGCACGGGTGCCGGGTCGTCGTCTTCCCTGGCTGCCTCGACGCAGGCACTGGGCCTCGGTCTGACCGTGGCCGGGGCGCTTGGGAACAGGCATCTTCTCTGTTGTTCTGAGTGATGACTGCCTGTCGGGGACGGGCAGCAGGCCCTGGCTGAGCTCTTCCCAGGTGCCTCGCACGCCTGCCCCGGTCGTGCCCGCTCCAGCTCTGCAGGGAAAGGTGCAGGTGGAAGGGACCTGGGGCAAGGTGGCAAGTGTCCGGTGAGGCCATCCAGAGTCACCGGGCCCCAGCTCCAAGGTGACCCCGTGCAGAGCCGCTTTGTGGCTGCCTGTCCTTGTTGCCCCTAGGGCCAGTCGGTGATGTCCTGGGGCTTCGTCCACGGGCACAGGCGGTGGCTTCATGGCCTCACTGCTGCTGGGTGCTGGACACGCGCCTGCGGGACTGTGGCCCTGTCCTTCCGTCCTTACAGGGAGCCTGGGTGGGGTGGGCTGTCTCTGAGTTGGGGTCTCGCTGCCTTTTGCAGCTCCTGGGGGACCCTGGGCATTGCTTCACTCTTCCCCGTGTCCCCGACCCGCTGGCCGCCTGGTTTCCGCTCAGCGGCTGCGCTTTATGGGCCACGCCTGTCCGAACGGCTTCGGCGAGTACGGCCCCCGCCAGCTGCCCTGCCCGCCGGGGTGCGGACGCGGGCACAGTGGTCGCTCGGTTCTCTCGGAGCCGGTGCTGCTGAGTCGCAGGGGATGGAACAAGGCGTCGCAAGGACTTGCTCCAGGAGAACAAGTCGCTTGGGATTGTCCTGTGAGCAGTGGCGCGTCTGCTGCCGCGGCTGCGCTTCTCGGCCGTACGCGCGCCTTGGCTGCGGAGAAAGTGGCGTGTAAAGTCGATGAGGAAACCCTGTAACCTGGCCACCTCCTTCAGAAAACATTTAAAGAATCAGATTTAATTTTTTTTTTTAAATTTTATTTATTTGACAGAGACAGAGAGATCACAAGCAGGCAGAGAGGCAGGCAGAGAGACAGGAGGAAGCAGGCTCCCCGCTGAGCAGAGAGCCCGATGCGGGGCTCGATCCCAGGATCCCGAGATCATGACCTGAGCTGAAGGCAGCGGCTTAACCCACTGAGCCACCCAGGCGCCCCAGAGTTAACGTTTTTTTGAGCATGGGAACAAGATTGTTTTGGGAAGAGACATGTGCCCAGTGCCCGGCCGTCGGGCCCCGAGGGAGCGGCTGCTTGCCCTGTTGGGGCGTCGGGTGCTTTGGGAGGCAGCGGCGCGGCTCAAGAGTTGCCGTGGTTTTGGGTGAACTGTGTTTTGTTCGGCTACACAGACTGTTGACAAACCGGGGCGGGGGGGTTGCCTCCCCAGTGGCCCTGGCACTGTGGGCGCGGGGCTAAAGGGCGCGTCGCTAAAGGGCGCATCACCTGCTTTCATGCGTCCGCGTGTTCTTGAGGTGCATGTGTTTCCTCGGACTTGCCGTTCCCATTGAAGGCCCCGTGTGTGAACCTGCTCTTGGTGGTGGCGAGGGGCCTCACCCAGGCAGGGCTCGTCCCCCACGCGGAGGCTCGCCACGCGGCAGAGTCCTTTGATGGGGGAGGACGAGCTGGGTGCGCTCGGCTTTGCCTTTGTGGGGCCTGTGCAGACCGTGTTGCTCTGTGGAGACGAGCACCGTGTTCAGACCAGCTTGTCTCTGAGCTCGAGGGCACCTCCGTGTCTCTGCCGTGCACGCTGCAGGGTGGGGGTAACGGGCGACCGGATGCCGCGCGGCCTCGGAAGGGAGCGCTCTTGCGCAGCGTGGTCCGGCGCATGGGACTGAGGTGCCCCTGGGCCTGTGTTGCAGGTCTCACCAACGGCTTTGGGGGTGCGCAGAGCGCCCAGGAGCCGGGCGGCGCCCCGGGGAGGAGAGCCGCGCCGCGCCGACGCTGTGCCTCCGAGTCCAGCATCGCATCCAGCAGCAGCCCGCTCTGCGACGCGAGGTGGGCCCCGTCCCGCTTGCCTGCTGACCTGTGCCCGCCTGCCCTGCCCCCTCCTCCCCCCCAGGGGCTCGTGCGTCCTGGGTTCCACCTGCCTCATGGAGCTTAACCAGAGACGGGAAACTAACTGTTCGTGGAAAACGGGCAGTTTCTGAATCTGGTTACACTTGTTCTTTATCTTTTCCTCCCTTTAAAGTCGTGTGCTGGTGGGAAGGGTGGCGAGCACAGCCCCGCCCGTCTGCCCCGTGGGGGCCCCGCACGCTCCGGGTTGTTGGCTGCGTCTGCCCCGTGTGCCTTCTGGGGCCCGGCTCCGCTGCAGACGGAGCGGAGGGGAAGGACTGCGTCCTGACACGGCTTTGCTTTTCCTCCTGAAGCTTTAGCGCGCCCAGGTGTGGCCGGGGCAAGCCCGCGCTGGTACGCAGGCACACGCTGGAGGACCGCAGCGAGCTGATCTCCTGCATTGAGAACGGGAACTACGCCAAGGCCGCCAGGATCGCCGCCGGTGAGTGTGGGCCCCGTCCTCCGCGGGCCGGGGTGTGGGCTCCCGCTCTGCCAGGCGAGGTCCAGCTGGCTTCCGTCCCAAGGGTCTGTGAGCTCCATGCGCATGGGGACGGCTGCCGCTCACGGGAAGGGGGGCCGTGGGGACAGCGGGGACGGCTTTGTCCTGTGCGGGACCGTTTTGTGTGGGGGATCCTCAGTCACATGTTTGCTGGTCATGGGGCTCTGGAGGCCGCTGACCTCAGCCTTGGTGGCCATTTGCAGCCACACGTGGGGGACCGCAGGCCTGCTGGTTCCCCCCATTTCTGCATCTGGCAGAGCACGAGGGACCCGCTGGGCCGGTGCTGGCCGGGCCAGACTTTGGGCTCAGGTGGGAGTGGGTCTTGCTGGGACTCCTACAGGGGTGGCCTGAGACGTGCCTGGTGCCCGGCCCTCCCGATGACGCCCTGCGCCCTTCCTTTCTCTGCCCAGAGGTCGGTCAGAACAGCATGTGGATTTCAACCGATGCTGCGGCCTCCGTCCTCGAGCCTCTCAAAGTCGTGTGGGCCAAGTGCAGTGGCTACCCCTCCTATCCGGCCCTGGTGAGCCTCGGGACAGTGGGCTGTGGGGCCACGACCCTGGGCTATGTGTCGTGTGGGTCCGTGGGGCTGCCCTTTGGGGAGCCAGGGTGCTGAGCTGTTGGGTCCTGAGCCCCAAGTCCGGGGGCCGTGCCCCTGCTGTTGTCGGGACAAGTGTCCCGTGAGCGTTGGCCGGGGGACGTGTGTGCAGGGTCAGGGAGCAGTGTGTTCCGGGGCCGTGGCAGACAGGCCCTCAGACGTGACCTGCACGTGTCCTCCCTCGACAGATCATTGACCCCAAGATGCCGCGTGTGCCCGGCCACCACAACGGGGTCACCATCCCGGCCCCGCCGCTGGACGTGCTGAAGATAGGTGAGCACATGCAAACCAAGGCTGACGAGAAGTTGTTCCTCGTTCTCTTCTTCGACAACAAGAGAAGCTGGTGAGTGCAGGCGCACAGACCACGCCGGGGCCGGCCTTGGGCTTGCTGTCAGGCGCTCGGTGCTCCAGGGTCCTGCTGGGGGACAGCCGACCGGACCCTGTCACTTTCTCTCCCGTGTGGTCTTCACGGTGCTCTTGGGCCTGGGGTCCTAAAACCCCCACGTTGCTTGGGTCCCTTGTTGTCCCCGAGCACGCATGGTCTCTGTGCCGAGAGCTCCCTGTGCCGGCGAGGGGCTCCCTGGCGTGGAGGGGCCGTGCGGGGCCAGCGGAGGGGTGTAGACCGATGGCGCTGTGTGTGCCGCTGGTGGCCAGGGGCGCTTCTCACCCCGTCTCTCTCTCTCCTCACCCCTGTCTGACTCTCCTCACCGTGACCTGGTCCTGGTCAGACGCAGTGGGGGCTCGTGCCCGCCGTGTCCGGTCTGAGGGCTGGGCGGCCGCCCCACAGCCCGGTCCACCTGCCCGCCCCTCCTGGCGTGGCCCTGCACTCCCCTGCTCGTTGTGCGAGGGAGTGAGTGTCTGTGTGTGCCCTTGGTGGCCACTCAGGTAAGGTATGGAAGGCTGATGGGTTGTGCTCGTCTCCCGCCAGCCTCCAGGGTGCAGTGGCCCCTTGGTAAGTGTCATGGAGGAGACGTGTGAAGACTTGATGAGCCCCCGGCCCCTCCCAGGGTTCGCAGGAGGGTCAGGCCGTGCCCCCCACCCGCGGCCCCGAGGCTGGTCAGGGCTGGCTGACGGGGCTGGCCCTGGAGCGCCTGGCGCCCACCACGCATCCCCGCCGGCCCAGGAGCTCGGAGCTGCTGGGTCCCCGTGCGGGCGGCCCTTACCGCTCCCCTCTTTTCTCTCTTAAAAAGGCAGTGGCTCCCCAAGTCCAAGATGGTCCCCCTGGGCATGGACGAGACCATAGACAAACTGAAGATGATGGAGGGGCGGAACTCCAGCATCAGGAAGGCCGTGAGGGTCGCCTTCGACCGCGCCATGAGCCACCTGAGCCGCGTGCACGGGGAGCCCACCAGCGACCTCAGTGACATCGACTGACCCGCCCGCCTTCGCGTGGCCTTGGCCATAGTGTGGATAAGTTGTACATGCGTGTATATTGTTCAGACTTAACTTATTCTCATCTCTAGGCCTGGTTCTTCCCTTCGTCCTCCCGCGCGGGGGCCGGTTTTATTTCCAAGTTCTCTGGGAACATCCCCGTCTGGGCGCTCTGAATGGCGCGGCTGCGCCCTCCCGGCTCGTCTGTGCCCGCCGCACGTCCGGCTGGAGGCCGCTGCTCGCCTCACTTTCTTTGACCTGTAGCTTTTTTTTTTAAAGACTTTTGAATGTTTAATAATTTTGTAAATCATACTCTTTACACGGAGTACCACTATTTAATAAGACGGGATGTAAATTTACAATGACAAATGTGTATTTTAAGAAAGAAAATGACATTATTTTGATGGTACTTTGTGGAAAGAGGTGGAGAATAAATTTATGCTGTGTACATCACTTGCAAATCACCAAAAACACTCCGCCGTCCCCCGTGAGGGCCGGGGCGGGCGCGTCCTCTGGGTGTCGCGTCCTTGCCGTCCTCGCCCGCCTCCAGCCTCCGCCGCCTGCCCTCGCCTGTCCACGGGTGTGCCTCCCAGCGGGATATTTATTGTAGAAAGTGTACTCATTTGCTTTATAATGAAAGATAAATTTGCAGAAGTATATTGATATGCATTTTTATACAAGCACATAAAAATTCAACTTGCTTTGGGAGCCGGATGTGTTGGTTGTTGTGTAAATGACTCTGGCTGTGTGTTCTTTGATTTTGTAACTTGTAATCTTTTGTTTACAATGAGGGGCTTTCTGTAACTCGTTTTAATTTAGAACACTTTGGTAGCAATAGAAACTTTGGATACATTTTTGTATGGTACATGTGATGTATATAGAATTAGTACTTTATTTTTATTTTTAAGAGGTAAAGCATTATGTTAGGGGAAAAGGTAGGGTGGGTTTCCAAAAATGCGGTTTTTATATTAAAAAATAAAGTCAAGATTTGGACGGTGTGGCCACTTCATTCCTCCCTCTCTAGGGCGCTGGGCGGGCTCGCGCCAGCCTGTCCCCGCCGGCTCATCGAGGCACGCGACATGCCTTCATCTTAAAGTTGTCATGGGATGGCATTATTTATTATTTTACCTAATCATATTTTTATTTTAAACTGGCAGTTTTAAAATTTTTAAATGTTTTTTGTTTTTCCCCTTCAGTCTCCATTGTTTGTAACATCTCCATAGAAACTTGAAAATAAAATGTCTTCCTTTGATAGCTTGTCCTGTGTCTGACGGACGCTTTTTATCTGCTGTGGCCCTCGGCAGGGGTTGCTGGCGGCGGGGGTGTCACGTGGGCCCGACTGGGTCTGCACCCCAGGCACCCCCTCCTCCAGCCCCCTGCTGGGGAGGGCAGTTGGCGGCCCCTCCCACCCGCTCACAGTCAGGGTCCCGGTCACGGTCCCGGTCACGGTCACAGTCACACCGAAGGCTGGAAGAAGGTGCCGTTGGGGTCTGAGCAGAGTGAGCTTTCCGCTAGTGGCGTCCACTGGAGTGGAGTTGTGCCTCCCAGCGCGTTACCAGTCGCCTGGGACAGGCTGCAGGGATGCAGGGCTCCCACGGGGACCTGCCCCAGACCCCACCACATGCTGCTTTTGGGGGTTCTTGGGAAGCCAGCCTGGCCCGCCAGGCTCAGGGCTCAGGGCCGGGGTCGGGGCTGCGGCCAGGCAAGGTGAGGGGGAGATGTGGGAAGGGAGGCACCTGCCCAGCAGGGGCTGGTACCTGGTGTCACCTTGGGGCTCTGCTGGGTCACCTCCTGGGGGCAGCCCACTCTGCACCCACCGGAAGGGGGCGGAAAATGGTCCCTTTTTGTCTAGGTTTTTGGCATCAGCACCAGAAGTCAGCACCCCGGGAGGGGAGCTGCTGGGGGGGCGGTGCAAGGGCCCAGCGCCCGCGTGGGGATCCTTGGTGGTGGGGGCTGGGCAGCCTGGGACAGATGGTGGACACCGACCCCGTGCTCTGGGTCAGCCCCACTGGCTTTCTCTCCTGCTACACCTGCAGGTCATCTGGGGCCGGGATTTTGTGGTCTCTGGGCTGCCCGGGGGACAATGGGGGACACGGGGCCTGGGGACTCAGGCCGGGACCCGCTCAGTGTCTCTGCTCCAGAACCATAGCCTGGCTCCTTGGGTGTCCGAGGTGTGGGCGGTGCTCATGGTGTGCCTCAGCTCAGGGCCCCTGCGTCCCCGCCACCCTGGCCGGCCTCGCTCCCGCTCTCAGTTGGCAGAGTTCGTGGTCTCCCCATGACAGACGGGGACCCTGGGTCCCTCCCGGGTCATGCTCTCTCTAGGGCCTCACACCCCCCAGGTTCATGTGCTCTGGGATCACCGCCTTGGCGAGAGCAGGCTCTCCTTCCCAGGAGCGCTTGTGGCCCAGACTCCCGCAGATCCGACACCCCCCCCACCTTGCCCCCTCACCCTAGGAGTAATGACTGCCTTGGAGTAATGACTGCAGCCCCCCAGGGCCCCGTGTAGCCGGGTGAGGCCAGCAGACCCGACCCATCATGGGACGTAATGGGAAGTGTCACTTCAGGGAAGCACCCTCAGGGAGGAGAGCTCTTTTTTCTTTTTAAGATTTTATGCATTTATTTGACAGACGGAGAGCACAAGCAGGCAGAGAGGCAGGCAGAGAGAGGAGGAAGCAGGCTCCCCGCTGAGCAGAGAGCCCGATGCGGGGCTCGATCCCAGGACCCTGAGATCACGACCTGAGCTGAAGGCAGAGGCTTTAACCCACTGAGCCACCCAGGCGCCCCGGGAGGAGAGCTCTTTGCTGCTGTTTTTTTCTTTTCTCTTGGCTGGAATGTGGACGTGGTGGCTGGGGCTGTAGCAGTTGTTTCGCGTGGTGGAGAATGGCAGAGAGCGAGCCTGGGTCTCTGGGAGGCACACAAAGCTTTCCTAGGATTGATTTTATTTTTGTGATAGAAACACACATTTATACGCTTTTAAGGCCACAGTTAATTTTCTTGATAGCAGGTATATTTCAAATGGGTCAAGTGAAATAATGAAAATTCCAAAAAAACATGAAATGATCATTTATAGCCATGGAAGTGAGGTTGCCCTTTGCAAATATGACTATACACTTGTAGAGACTGTAAAAGAAAACAGTAATGTACTTAACAGTGTAAAATTTAAAAGTTTGTGCGTGCATGTCCTCAGATCTGTTAGTGTCAAAAGACAGTTTCCAACCCGAACCACAGAAAATGGCTTTCCTTACGCATGAAGCTTTACAAGTCCTCTTTTTCTTCCTTTTTTTTTTTTTTTAAAGGTTTGTTTGTTTGGGGGGAAGGGGCAGGGACGGGGAGAAGAGTCCCAACCAGACGACGAGCCCAGCGCAGGACGCCATCCCGCGGTAGGACGCGATCCCACGAGCCTCAGGTCAGCTGAAATCAAGAGCCAGAGGCTCAACTGAGCCCCCCAGGCCGCCTTACGAGTAACTCCTCTTTAAGAGACCAGCGGTGGGATGAAGACAACGGGCACACGACAGACGCCCCTCACAGAAAAGGAAACACGGTTGGCGCTAACGCAGAAGAAAGAGCGCATCCCACGCCCCCCGCGCCACACCATCCCCAGGGCCCAGGGGCTCTGCTTCTAGACGTGCTCTCGTTCGGCCCCCCACTGCCCGCGTCGCTGTGGTCCCAGCCTGGAGCCCAGGCCGCCCGCTGCCTCCGCCGGGCATCCCCGCGGTGCTCGGCCCCCGCCCGGGCATGTGTGGCTCTCAGAGGTCACAGGCGCCCAGGGGGTGTTTGCCCCCACGGCCGTGTTTGTGGCGCGGATGTCCGGGCGCGGAGGGAGAGGCGGGCCTGTGCGCGCTCCGCTGTGTGCTCAGGGCTGTGGCGGCTGCGCCCCGGCCTGTGCGCCCTGTCGGCCCCCGGGACAGACCCTCCGTCCCCAGCCAGCGGCCCAGGCCCCGACCGCCAGCCGCGCCCTCCTGGCATTTAGCAGGGACTCTGCGTTGGACGCGAGCACCGGTGCTCCCCGCCCAGGACCTGCTGGCGGCAACCTGCAGCCGCCCGGCGTCCCCGAGAGAGACAGCGCGTGAGTCTCACTTTCCACGGGCAGGCGCCACGGTGGGGCCCACGCACCGGGTGAGTCGCGGCCCCGCTCTCCGTGGGCCGCTGGGAGTCCTCAACGGCCTCCCGGGGAGGCTCAAGCTGGGCCGCGGCCGCTGGGTCCGGAGATCCTTGGGGCGGGGGCCCCTCCCGCGTGCCCGGAGCCCGGCTCAGCTCCGAGGGGGCCGTGGGGCGAGGGTTGTGCCGTGAGACTGGGCGTTCCGCCGCTGGGTCCGACTGGAGGGACCCGTCTGAGTTCTGGGGGGCTGGCTGAGAAGGGAGGGCTCCGGAGGGCAGGGGGTTGGGGACCCCCACGGGCAGGGCCGGTTCGGGACAGGGGTGTGGACAGGAGCCGCCTGCGCCGCGGGAGGCCTGCAGGGCTGCGTGGAGCGGGGCGGCCAGGAGGGCGGAGCAGGGCTCCGGGTTCCGAAGAAGAGATTCACAGCCGCTGTACCCTCAGGTTTGAAGGGGAAAAACCGCTTTACCGATCTATAAAAATCTAACAGAAACAAAGAGGAAAAGGGAGATCTGTGCAGAGATGAGTGCGGGAGGACGCGCAGAGGAGGGCGGGGCAGTTACGTCAACGCGGCTGCTTACAAGTTCAAGCCTCCTCAGCGGGGAGCCCGGCGGAGCGGCCGGGCAGGGCTCCCACGCCATCCCCAGAAGGGCCGTATTTTAGGGCAAATGACGCGCGTGAAGTTAAACGTTTGCTCACCCACGTGCGGTTTGGAGCAACCTGCATCTCTGTGTTCTCGCGTCTGCGCCTTCCAGGATCCTGGTCGGTGCGTCTGCCTCCCCTCCCAGATTCCGTCCCGGGTCAGCCCGCAGCAGCCCCGGGGCGTGTGAGGGGACGGGAGACAGACTCACAGGTCTTGGCGTCCAGACCAGAAGGGCCGTGTCTGACCTGGAGGCCAGCTGATGTCCACTAACCGGGCTCCCGAGGTCACCCGCGCAGCACGCGTCTCACACACGACGTTCCTCAGTCTGCGTCTGCGGGTCGGGGTGGTCGGTGACGTGGGGACGGATCGCAGGAACCGCCATCCGTAGGGCAGAAGGGGATGAGGCCCAGGGTGGGCGCGCCCCCCGCAGGTGGGAGGCCAGCCCCGTGGGGCCACTCTTCTCCGCGGCCAGGCAGTGTGAGAAATTGGGTGCGGTCCTCCCGGTAGACTGCCGCGGGCGCGCTGAAGGTAGAGTGCGCGACATTTTCTCTTGATGAGGAAAGGCAGGTTTAACTGGAACTGACCAGCCGCGGGCCGGTGCGAACTGGGAGACTGTGGGAGGAGGGTCCGCTCGGAGGCGTTGACGGCTACGGCGCCTCTCCCCGGCAAGCGTCGCGGTCCGTTCCGATCACAAACGTAGAGCTCTGCGGGCGCTGTTGGCCACCGGAGACCGTGACCCCCACACAACACACTCCTTGATTTCACTGTCATTATCTCTTAATTAAATCGTGTTGTTGATGGCAATCGCTGTCGAGCTTCTACTGACTGTCCCAGGAAGTGGTTCTGGGAGCTGCGAGGGGGGCCGGGGAGTCAGGCTCCGCAGGGACCCTTGTCGTCCCTGCGGACCGCACGCCTCTCATTCTGCTCATGGATGGCCCGACCTACCACCCAGCCCACTTCCTTCCCACAAGGTCTCGGAAGCCAGCCCGGCCGCAGTCTGCGACGGCTCTCGGTGTGTGTCCGGCAGCCGGCGACATGCCCCTTGGCATTGGCCAAGTTGTCCTCGACTCCCCTGGCATTTCTCAAAGGCCTTGGCATTAGGGCCCTGGACCTAGACGCCAGTGGCCTCTGCTGTAAAACCAAACCGCCACAAGGTGGCAGCTCGGGCCACGCACACTCGCTCTCTCAGGGTTTCCGGGGCATCCTCCTATGCACAGGTGTCACGCGGCCATGGTCTTGTCGGGAGCTGCGCTGGGGCGGACAGGCTCCAGGCTCACGTTGCAGGCACCACTCCGTTCCTGTGTTGTAGGACTGCGGTCTGGCTTCTTGCTGGCTGTTGGCCAGACGGCCCCTCGGCCCCTGCGTGTGGTGCCCACCAGTGTGGCCGCTTCCGTGGTCGGCCAGGGAGAGAGCAACCCAGGAGGAGGGGATTAACGTCTGACATAACGCAACCACGGGCACAGAGCCACGTACACCCCCCACTCTTACCCGATTGTCTGGTTGGTCTCCCCAGCACTCAGGTCGAGGAAGCCACATGAAGGCGCGGGCACCAGGTTGTGAGGGCCTAGTACCTGCCGAGCCCCTTCAGGCGAGCCTTACCCGGTGGTCTGAGCCCCCTGCGCAGCCCCACGCGCCTCCTGGGGATGGAAAGGCCCAGACATCCCTTGCCGAATTTGCCAAGCTGGCCTGAGCCTCACTTCCCTCACTGCCCGCCCCTTGTGCCTGCCCTGCCACACTTTTGAGCCTTTGCTCTTCCTGCTGCCCCTCCTAGATGCCTTCCCCTCCTTGGCTGCCCAGCCTGCCAGTGCATGTAGACATGTAGAGGGTGAACATGTGTAAGGCAAAACTTGGCAGCCCTGCCAGGAGGAGTGGGGCAGTCCACTGCATGGACACCCTCCACAGCCACACCCTCCACTGTTAGCGTCGGAGGCAGCCACACCCTCCACCAGAAGTGGACAGAACCCACGGGCAGGAAGTTACAGATGCGTAATTGAGCTCAACAACACCATCAACCAACTGGCCGTGAGTGACATCCGCAGACCACCTTATCCGACAAGAGCAGAACACACATTCTTTTCAAACTTACATGGAACATTCGCCAAGATGGACCACAATCTGGGCCAGGAAGAGCACCTTAACAAAAGCCTAGAAATCACACAAAGTTTGCTCTTAGACCACAAGAATTAAACTTAGAAATCAATCCAATATAGTGCACTTAGAAAATTCCCAATGCTAGGAATAAAACTAGAAATCGCTAAGAGAAAGATAGCTGGAAAGTCTCCCAAATATTTGGGGGAATAAATAACACATAGGTCAAAGAAAAGTTTCAAGAGCAAATTAAAAATATTCTAATTGAACTAAATGAAAATGGAAATACAAATGATTAGAATAGGTAAGATATGGCAAATGCAGTATTTAGAGGTAAATTTATAGACGAATGCACATTTTAGAAAAGAAAAGATCTAAAATCAATAATTAAGCTTTCACCTCAGGTAACTAGAAAAAGAAGAGCAAATTAATTCCAAAGTAAGTGGAAGAAAACAAACAAAAAACAGAGCAGAGGGACGCCTGGCTGGCTCAGTCGGTGGAGTACGCAACCCTTGATCTCAGGGTCATGAGTTTGAGCCCCATGTTGGGTGTAGAGATTACTTAGAAATAAAATCTTTAAAGAAAAAAAAAAGGAGTTAATGAAATCAGAAGCTAATGAAGTTGGAAATAGGATAATAATAGAGGAGACCAATGTAACTAAAAGTTGGTTCCTGGAAAAGATGACTAGAATTGATAAACCTTTAACCAAACCAACTAAGAAAAAGAGAATGCACAAGTTACTAATATAAGAAAGGTGATTCATCGTTACAGATCCTACAGACATTAAAAGGATAATAAAGGGGGGAGCCTGGGTGGCTCAGTGGGTTAAGCCTCTGCCTTCAGCTCGGGTCATAATCTCAGGGTTCTGGGATTGAGCCCCACGTCGGGCTCTGCTCAGCCGGGAGCCTGCTTCCCGCTCTCTCTCTGCCTGCCTCTCTGCCTACTTGGGATCTCTGTCTGTCAAATAAATAAATAATAAAAAATAATAAAAGCTTTTAAAAAAAAGGATAATAAAGGGATGTTATGAAGAATTCCATGCCACAAATTTGATAACTTTAATAAAATAGACAAATTCCTTGAAAGACAGAATCTACCAAGAGGCACACAGGACAGACAGACAATCTGAATGGCCTATGCATATTAAAGAAATTAAATCGATGATCTCCAACCTTCCGAAACAGAGAGCACAGGCCCAATGACTTCACTGGAGGACTCTAGAAAACGTTTAAGGAATAAATTGTACCAATTCTCTACAATCTTTTCCAGAAAATAGAAGTAGAGGGAACACCTCATAACTTACTCTATGAGGCCACTATACCCTACCACCAAGACAAAGACATTACAAGAAAACTCTATTTCTTATCAACATAGATGCAAAAATCCTCCGCAAAATATTAACGAATCAAACCCAACTGTATGGAAAGAATATACAGGGACCTTGAACAAGTGAGATTTATCCCAGACACGCAAGGCTGGATCAACGTTTGAGAATCAGCGAGCGTACTCCATCACATCAACAGACTAGAGAAGAGAAATCGTGTGATCATACCTAGAGATGCAGAATCCAACACCCACTCATGATGACAGCTCTACACAAAATAGGAGTAGAGGCCATCCTCCTCAGCTTGGGCTGAGGGCGTGTTGTACTTGACGGTGAGAAACTAGATGCTTTCCCACTCATGTTTAAAGACTCAGTGCAGAGATACCTTCTCCAGGAAGGCTTCTGGATTTCCTCTCTCTTTCCCACTGTTGAATGAGGGGCCACTTCTGGGGTGTCCACAGCTCCTGGTGTAATTGTGACTTGTTATCTGTGTGTCTGCTGCTGCCCTGGGCTGTGAGCTCTTTGAGGGTGTGCTCATTGTCCCTGAGTCTGGCAGGGGGCCGTGTGCAACAGATGTGTGCAGGAGGGGTGAAGCAACACAAGAGGAATGAGGTCAGTTCTGTAAGGGCAGGCCATTACTCAAGGAGTTTTTAGAGGGAGGAGCTGAATCTGGGTGAGGGGCAAAGTTTAGATGTTCATTGACTGGTGTCAGTTGGGTGCTTGGGAGGGAAGTTGCTGAGCTATGGGCAGAATCCAGGCCAGTGACAGACAGCCAGTCCCTAGTGGCTGTTTCCTCCACTGTGTGGACAATTGTGTATGATGGGTGGGTGGGTGGGGGCCACCTCTCAGGATGTTGGTAATCAACCCAAGGAATGAGTTCTCAGAGGTGAGTGGGCTGTTATCCATCATCCATCGTCCATTCACCCATCACCCATCCTTCCATCTATCCATCATCCTTCCATCCATCCATCCTTCATCATTCATCATCCATCCATCCATCCATCCTTCATCATTCATTCATCCATCCATCCATCCTTTATCCATCATCCATCCATCCATCCATCCATTCTTCATCATTCATCATCCATCCATCCATCCATCCATCCTTTATTCATCATCCATCCACCATCCATCCATCCATCCATCCATCCATCCATCCATCCTTCATCATTCATCATCCATCCATCCATCCATCCATCCATCCATCCTTTATCCATCATCCATCCACCATCCATCCATCCATCCATCCATCCATGTATCCATGTATCCATCCATGTATTCATACAGGCTTTCATCACTACTTCCTCCCCTTCCTCTATCCATCCACAAATACATCCATTGATTGGATGCTGTAGGATGATTTCTGGGGCCAGGGCATTTCAGAGTGCTTGAAATCTAGATGGGAGATAATTCTCACACACTAAATTCCAGTATAGGAATATATTTGTTCAGCCCTCTCTCCTCCCTCCTTCCCTCCTTCCTTCCATCTTCCTTTCCTTTTTTCCTTCCTTCCTCTATATCTCAAACATCCATCAAATGCCTGTGAGGGATTGAGATCTGGGATGCAGAGGACAAACACAGGTTTAGCTGTCAAGGAGTTCATATTCTAGGAATTTAAATCCTATTCAACAAGCTTGAGTAATGGATGGGAAACAGGGCCAAGTAAGTATCTTTGGAGGATGAAGCCTCAGGTTTGCTGGTCATTGCAGGAATTTTCCAGTGAAAAGGAAATAACAAAGAAACAGTGAGGGAAGAGATGTAACTTTTGGACTAAGTGGGAAGAGTGAGCTCTCCCCCTGAGTCTGGATCTCCCGGGACTCTCAGCACAGATCAGTGACCAACAGAGGGGCTTGAGTGAGGGCACTTCTGATCAGAGGTCAGGTGGGAGGAGGTGTGACTTGGGCAATAGCCACCTCTTTTAAATGCTCCACTCAGCAGACTGGCAAATGTCTTCACCCTTTTTCAGTCAATCCCTTACCCAGCCTCAGCTCCTGGCAACCACCGATCTCGTACCCACCCTGCAGTTGCGCCTTTTCCAGAACATCCTATGAAAGGAGTCACACAACATGCTGCCTTTTGAGTCTGGGTTCTTCCACTGAGCACATTTTACCGCACGTACTGGGAGCTCTTCCTCTTCCGCGGGGAGCGCTACTCCGTTGTACGGACGGACAAAACGCTTTAATCGCTCCCAAGTGTCCGGTCGTGTCTAGTACTTGCCGTGTGCGTGTTCGGTTCACGGGAGAGGGCACGTGTTCCGTTTCTCCTGGGCCAACACCCAGCAGCGCCACTGGTGAACGCCGTGCGCGGTGCGGGATTAACTTCACGAGAAACTGCCCGTCTGCTTCCCGAAGAGGCAGCTTTGCCGCACACTCTCGCCACAACAGGAGACTCTCCGGCTTCGCTTCCACGTCAGCACTGGACATTGTCCGTTTTTTGAAGAACTAGTGGTGAAAAATTCCCCAAATTGGAATGAAAGTTATAAAATCACAGTCTAAAAGCCTCAGTAAACTCGAAGAACACGATCTGCACATCTTGATCTCCGAGACGTGGTGACATTTGCTCCTCGGCAGGCTCACGCCTGTCAGCCGCCGCCCCTCACCAGCTGCGGACTTAGCGGGCGGCTAAGCGGGAAGAGGTCCGGGTGGGTGGGCTGCGGACTGGGGTCCTCCCGGCCCTGTGGGAGCGTTGCAGCCGTGGGCGCTTTCTGCGGCGTCTGAGAAGCTGGTGTTGCTTCTTTAAGCCCACAGCCCCCCACCCCAGGGACCACCCCCTCCTGCCCTCTGCGGGGTTGGCCGCGCCCCTCGCCCCGGAGCTCTTCCCCGCGGCCGCCAGGTGGCGGGGGCGCTCTTCGCCGGCCCAGTCTGGCCGCGGGACCAGCTTCGGACCAACACTGAGTTCTTTGAGTCCCACGTCTGGGAGAAAAGCAGAAAATATGTCACAGGAAAAGGCTGAATAATAACGGGGGCAGAATGGAAACTTCGACATGACGCCGGCTACTAATTAACCGTCTGGCGGGGAACCTGGGGGTTCCGTGTCTCTGGGCCGGGGGTGCAGGTGTGGGTGTGGGGCTGGAGCACGGAGGTCCCCAGCCCTGCAGACCGTGTCGTGGGGGCCGTGGGCACGGGGGCCGCCTCTCTGACCTGGACGCGTGCTGCAGAGAAGCTGACTGGTCCCCTCATCACCGTGGTCCCCAGGAAGCCCCCGGGGCGCTCCAGAGCCGCCTCAGGCCCACGTCAGGGGAGGGGGTCACTACCTGCGTGGGTGACTCACGTCCATCGTCCCCTCCGACTGTGAGCTCCAGGGCAGAGCCGCGCAGTGAGGCCGCCTCCGCGTCCCAGAGCACACCTTGGAGCAGACTGTGTGGGGTGAGCACAGCTACAAGCAGGGGTTCCCTGGGCCACCCGGGGAGGGGTCAGGAGACGCCAGCATGCGAGGGGCTCACACCAGTGTAGGTGATGCTTGGGGGGACCTTCTGGGCCGAGGACGCGGCGACCCAAGGGGTGGTCAGGTCGAGGAAGGCGGGGTGCACGTCTGGTGGCGCTGTGGACAGAGCCCTCAGCAGCATGTGGACACCGCCCAGCCAGTACCCCCCACGGAGAAGCTCTGACTGCGGGTTTGCGGGGAGCTCAGGGTCAGGAATGATCCAGGAACAGGAATGCCTGCTGGGGCCATGGTGACACTTGAGGCTGGAGGCAGCCTACCTTGGTTCCCCCACCACGCTCGCCCTGGTCCCCCTCCTCCCCCGCGGGCCCCCCTTCCATCCCCGCTGGTCCCCCTCCACCCCTGCTGGTCCCCCCTCCACTGCGTCCTGTTCCTGCTCTGTCCCCATCCCATACTAAACTCCCCCGCACCCCTGGTCCTGATTGTGCTGCTAAGTTCTTGCTTTCTCGGGGTATGCTGAGAGGTGACTCACTGGGGCGGTTTGGTAGAGTGGCCCATGTCCTGTGAGACTTCACCTTCTGGGGACTTGCTGGGCTGACCCCCTCCAGTGACCGCTTCTGTCCAGCCTAGGCTCTCAGGATTCCGTGTGGCTGGGTCTGGGGCATGCTTACCTTCAGGCAAATTAGTGACGGAATCCGAGCGTGTGAACGAGGGACAAGGACGCTGTTTGTGCCGTGCTGTGGGCTCACCATGACTCGCATCCGCTCAGCCCTTGGCGTGGCCAACAGCGCCGCTCACACGTCACGGCTCACACCACCTGGAGACCCCGAGGAAACTGGCGGAACTAATTAGGAAAAGGTCAGACAGGAATTGCCTGTGGAAGGAGGTGGGCCAAGGGGTGGAGGGAGGGGGCAGGGGTGGCAGGATGTCCCCAGGTGGCCCGTCTTGGCTTTCCTGGGGAGGCACCAGGCAGGACCTGACCTCTGCCCTCAGAGCCTAAGAGGCCGTGGTGCTCTCCAGTCCAGGTCTGCCCTGGACCCTCGGAAGCCTGAGGGTGGGCTCCCTGTCTCCCTGGACAGCGCATCCTGGCGAGGCCTGAGTGGCCGCTGAGCCTCTGCCGGGCTCGGACCACAGAGCCCCTCCTGCCGCCTCGCTGCGGGGTGGGGGGCACATTACAACATACGGGAAGTGAAGTGAAGGTGTCCACGCTGTTCCCAGCACCGTCCCCTCCTCTCTCACCGGGCTCTGGGCCTCCGCTGACCTTGGCTGACCTTACTTTGGGCCAGGCTGGGTCTCTCTTCCTCCTGCATTCACCCCCACCTGTCCAGCTGCTCAGGCTAGAAACCTGGGGGTCTTCAAGGCTCCCCCAGTTCCCAAGACTGATGCCACATATCTCTGTCTTCACACGGTTGGAAACGGTTCCTTCCGCGTCTTCTCTGTCCGCCCCCCAGCTCGGTCACCCTCCCTACAGACCCTCCGAGACCCGGCACACAGCACCCTGGCCCTGTGACCCTGTTCAGGCCCCTGTGGCTGGCCCTCGACCCCGTGCCCTCTGTCTCTGTCCCTCAGAGGGGCCCAGCGGGTCTCATTTGTGCATTTGCTTCTGTCCAGGCCTCCCCAGGACGATGTCCTTGGGCTCTTTGCCAGGCCTCCTGGATTTTACCCCTGAGCTCCAGGCGGGCCAGACCGCGTCTGTCCGCTCACGTCTGCCCACAGCTGGGCACTGGCCAGTGTTCGAGAAAGGGCCGTTCTCAGTGCAGACCTCAGAGGCCCCCGCCCAGCCAGGTACCAAACCCAGGCCGCCTGTGGACGCTGGCGTAGCCGGGTGTGGTCAGACTGGGGCCACGGGCCTGGGGGCCTGTCGATGTCAGGGGTCGATGAGAGCCCCGGACGTCTGCACGTGACTACAGTGAGCTCTGGGGGGGTGGGGGGAGGCCCAGATCCGGATGCTTCCAGGCGGGGTTCTGGAGGCTTCCTGTGTCCTTCTATCTCCCCGAAACCAAAGTGCCTGTCGTCAGAATCCCGATCCAGTCATTCACAGCATAGTATGAGTTTATCACGCACGAGCTCCCATTTTCTTACGGGTACTGATGAACCACTCCAGTCACAGGGAGGACGGAGAAAACGGCAGCACAGAAACCCTCGCCCTGCCCGCGCAATCGGACATGGACTGCTTCGCTGTGGGGAGCCCAGCCGGGGTAGCCGAGCTGCAGCCCAGCCCCGACCTCCCTGGGCTGTGTTCCCGCGTGGGACAGCTCTGAGGCCGTGTGTCCCCGCCCTTCCTCGGTAAGCTCACCCTCCACGACGCACAGGGCTGCTCGCGGGCTGTAGACACTCGCGTGAGTGGGTCCTACCGCACGGTTCCCCTCTCACCGATGCCACTTGGTGAGACGTTCAGGGCAGTACTCACTGTCTTAGTTCACGGCTGTGCACGAGGGGGGAGCCGCGGCTTCACTGCCCCCTTGCCTGCTGAGCTCAGTCCACGTCCTGGTGAACTGTGCCAGGCGGCGCACCCTCCGACTCCCCTCTTTGGTGGCCCCGGGGCTCGCCCAGCACCTCTGGGGACTGGGAACCAGAGGGGGATGTGCCGCTCTCTGGCGACCCCTCTGCCCTCTCGCCAGCAGGGAGCTCCTCCAGCTGACCCTCCCGTGTCAAAGCTGTTCCAACGTGTTCTAGTCTGAAGGATGCGACCTTGCACTCACTACAGACCCCGGGATCGCGGAGCAGGTATGGGCAGCTACCCAGAAGGGGGCAGAGGTGCGTCATGGCAACTGTCCTTGGTGGGGATGGGTCCACTGCCAGAAGCCAGAGGTCAGGGTGGGACAGCACGGGCCTCCCCTCTTCTGCCTGGGCCTCTGGGGGAGTTGAGGGGGGAGCATGGCCCCAAGGAATGCACAGAGGTGACCCACAGCATGGGAGAGGGACGGCGAGGGTCTGACGTGGGGCGGCAGGGAGAGGCCAGGGACGCCCGAGCACGGAGGAGCTGGTCTGCTCAGCGCCTGGAGGGGCCTCATGGACAGGGACCTGGGGCAGAGGGTATGTTGGGGGCACAGTGACTTATGGAGACAGGGAAGTGGGTGGTCTGGGCTAGAGACAGGAATTTAAAAAACGTAACAGGAGCCCCACTTCCAAGACGGGAGCTCCAGGCTCTGCACACACCGTCCCCGGCACACAGACATGGTTTGCCGAATTCACGGAAAAAACAAGCCTGTTTAGCCTCTGGAAATTGTCCTCAGGGCCTAAGTCAATTGAAGAAATATTTACTCAAGAGAATCTACTGAGACTTGCGAATTGCTGAGCGTCTGAACCCAGATGCTCTCCCTCGCCCCGCCTCCCGCCCGCGGCGACGGCAGCTGCTGGGCGCCAGACCGAGAGCGCGGGGCTTGCTCTCCGGCAGCTCCGGGCCCAAGGCCGGGAGTGGGCATCTCGGCAGGGGCCGCCCGCCCGCATCCTCACCCCTCCCCGCTCCAGGAGAGGAGGCCGCCCTCCTCCCGGCTGTCCTTGCGTCACCTGGAGGCTGTCCGGGCGGCGGCATGTCCCCCTCTACCCCAGCTCTTCCACTGGACAGGGAGTCCACGCCTGGAGGAGGACGCCGTAAGAGCGGCGGCTCTGAGGGTCGTCCGGGGGAGGGGCGGTCGGGAGAGAGAGCAGCAGAGCCCCCCCAGAAACTGACGTCACGTGAAACAGCACGAGGATGGTCCAGCCCAAGACTGCCTTCCTGATCCACAGCAGCAGCTAACCCACGGGGCCACCGCGAGCCCCCCGGGTCAGAATGAACGTCAGAGACCGACCCCAGAACCGCCGCAGGGAGAGCAGGCGGGCTGGGCTGGTTGCTAGTGGAGTCGTGCTGGCCGGGCGGGAGAGCCCGGGGCCGGCGGGGGCCTCGCAGAGAGTTTGGGGAAAGAGGTGGTCGCAGGCCTGGCGGAGCCGCTGCCGTGCGAGGGCTGCACGCGGCCAGGGCTGAGCCTCCTCCCAGTGACACCCGAGTCCCCCCTTGTAGAGCAGGCTGGCTGGGACACCAGACACACGGGCCGCAACAGAATAAGCCCGGGGGCCTGGTGGGCAGCGCAAGGTTGGTTTAACTTCTGACAACAGTCAGTGCAATCCACAACGTCAGTAGAATGAGGACAAAACCCACAATCACCTCAACAGATGCTGAAAAAACAGGTGACAAAATCCCAATCCCTTCAGATCAGGAGAAGACAGATCGGCCACTGGAACCTTCTTCTCGTCACACCGGAGGGTCACCTGGGGCATTCGGCTGGGACGGAGGAACGGGCATCCGTACCGGAAAGGAAGAGGAAAGATGGTCTCCATTTGCTGACGACCTGGTCTTGTGTGTATAAAACCCCCGGTACCCACGCAAAAGCAGGAGAGCTAACAAATTAGCCCAGCAAGGTTGCAACTTACAAGATCAATGTATAAAATACGTTGTTTTTCTGTTCAGTAGCAGTGAGCAAACTGGAAAATGAGATTAGGAAAGCGACCCCATGTACCACAGCGTCAGATAGAACAAGAATTAGGAGAAAGTTCGACAGAAGCACAAACTTAACACTTCGAAAGCTACAAAACGTGGAGAGCGGTTGAATCCCAGGAGGTCTGGAGACAGGTCTGTAGAAGAATCCCGATTGCTGAAGTAAGTTCCCACACAATCTAAACTCGATCTTGAATAAATGGAAAGTCGATCCACGTTCATGGTCAGAAGGCGTAAGATCGTGAAGGCGGCTTCCCACGCGGACCTACAGATCCGGTGCGGCCAGAATCCAAGCTGCCCCCTTTGTACACACAGAAAATTCCATCCCAAGACTCACATGGGAACTCACGGGGCCCGAAGTAGCCAAAACAATCTCGAAAGAGAGGCACAAAGCTGGGTGACCCGTACTTCCGGATTCCGAAACTCCCCGCGAGGCTGAGGAATGAAGGCTGTGGGACAGGCACGAGGGCGGAGAGTCCGCTGCTCCGTGCGACACAGTGGAGAGGCCCAGGAACAAGCCCTTCCTTTTGTCGTCGGCCGAGTTCTGACAAGGGCGTCAAGACCTTCAACAAGGAGACGTCGGACGGGTGGACGCCCACAGGCAAAGGAATGCCTCTGGATCCCTGCCTCACACCAAACACAAAAACTGAGTCAGGATGAATGAAGGACCCAGTTGTAAGCGCTGAAACGTAACACTTTTGGAAGGAAACACGGGTGTAAATCTCTGTGACCTTGGATTAGGTGAGTCCGTCCTTCCTTTTCTTCCTCTTTCTTCTTTCTTTCTCTTTTAAGATTTATCTATTTTAGAGAGACATTGAGCAGCGGTAGGGGCAGAGGGAGAGAGAGGATCTCAAGCAGGCTCCCCGCTGAGCAGAGAGCCCAATGCGGGGCTCGATCCCAGGACCCCGGGATCATGACCTGAGCTGAAGCCGAGAGCCGGCCAGCTAGCTGACTGAGCCACCCAGGTGCCCCAGGAGACGGTTTCTTAAATATGACACCAAGTGCATAAACCAGAAAGGGAAAAATAGGTAAGTTAGGTTTCATTAAAATTAAGAACCTTGGTGCATCAAAGGAACTATTAAGAAATGAAAAAAACAGCCCACAGAATGGGAAAAAATAGAATAGAATATAAAAAATTATATAACGTACAAAGGTACAATTCAGTAATAAAGTGATAAGTGAATTAAAAAATGAACAAAGGAACTGAACGGACGTTTCTCCCAAGAAGATACATAAGTAGCCAATAAACGTGGGAAAAGATGCCCAAGGTCATTCGGCGTCAGGGACAAGCAAGTCAAGACCACCAAGAGGTGCCACTTCCCACCCAGGGGGCTGGTGGGAGTCTGACGCACAGACGAGTGCTGGCAAGGCCGTGGGGTGACTGGGACCCTCATCGCCGGCCCGGATGTCATAGGGTGCGCCCATTTGGGAAAACGTCTAGCAGTTCCGTCGTTAAGTGGAGTGTGACGGGATGACAGCTGGGTGTTTACCCCAGAGAGATGACGACACATCACCACATGAAAACCTGTACTTCAGTGTTCACGGCGGCGTTATTCCCGGCGGCCAAAAAAGTGCAAACAGCCCGGGGTTGGCCAAGGGACCAATACCTTTTAAAAGAAGTGACCTATCTGTACGCTGAAGTAGCACTCAGCCCTGAAAAGGGACGAAGGACGGACACACACTAGAGCGTGCATGGACCTCGACGGCGTCCGTGAGAGACGTCAGTCACGAAGCGCCGGGGGGTGTGTCTCAGTTTACAGGAAATTCCCAGAATGGGCAAATCTGTGGAGACGGAAAGTGCATTTGTGGTTGTCAGGGGCTGGGGCAGGTGGAGGACTGGGGTGATGGCGAAGGGAACGGGATGGCTTTCTCTTTCTGGGGCGGAAAAAGTGCCCCCGTCCTCTGGTTGGTTGTGGTGTCCCGCCGAGAGGTGCCGAATCCTGCCCTTTGAACGGGGAGTGGTGCCCTACGTGGCTTGTATTAAACAGCATGACAGACCAGAACCGTGAGCCGTCAAAACAGCCCCTTCCCCACCCCGCTGGGAGGCAGGGGCAGGAGGGCCGGGATCTGGAGAGACTCAGAGGGGAGGCGCCCACGGTGCCTTGTGCACTTGGTCTTTCTGGAGCCTCAGCCGAGTCAGCATTGTTATGGACCTGCTTTTCCGCCTCCGGCCATATTTGTAATTAGTTTGGAAACCATTAAATGTCTTATTACTTTTGTTTTTTTTTTTAAGTCAAAATTCCCTGCTAATTACCAGCCAGAACATCAAAGACAGAAGGGCAGAAACGGAGTCGGTGCCCGTCCCTCTGACTCGCGCGCGAACCTCGACCTCTCAGGGGACTGGCCATGAGGTTATGCACATGCGCGAACTCCGTGTTCTCTCTTTTCCCGGCAGGGATGCTGAGCTCCCACCCCAGGGCCCGGACAGATCAGACCCAGACCAGGCCCCGCAGGGCTGCTGTGGGGAAGGATCAGGGCGTCTGCAATCCCAGTGCAGTGGAGGCCTCCCGGCCTCACAGGTGAGCCCAAGACCCCTTGCCTCTCAGCCAGGGGCATCTCCTTGGAGGGCGCTGTGTCTGCGTGGGTGGTTTCAGCTCAGCCCATGAACCAGGGACGTTGAGGCCAGATGGCGCCAAGGGATGCCATGCGGACTTGGTTAAGAGGAGGATCAAAGTTTCCTGAATTCTTGCCAAATTCTGCCACCTGCCCTCCCCTGGCCATGGCACAGGCTTGCCTATGCCCAGTTCTGGCCACACAGTAGGACCAAACTCCTTTGGCCTTGTGCCCTAAAATGAAGATGGTGACTGATTCCGCATGCGTGAAATGCTCTTTTTTTGGTTCACCCATCCACCCACTCATCCATCCATCCAAACAACCACCCACCCACCCAGCCAGCCTTCTATCCATCCATCCCTCCATCTGTCCACCCACCCACCTACCCATCCATCCATCCATCCATCAATACACCCACCCACCCATCCATCCATCCATCCATCCATCCCTCCATCCATACGCCCATCCATCCATCCATCAATACACCCATCCATCCATCCATCCATCCATCCATCTTTTTACCCATCTATCCCTCTATCCATCCTTCTTTCCTTCCATCCTCCATCAATCCACCCGTCCTTCTGTCCATCTGTTATTCCATCCATCCATCCATGCTGCGGTACTAAGGACCACTATGTCCTGGACAAGGTGATTTCCATGTGTCCACTTCTGTTCATACAACATAACTGCTGCTCTCATGACCATTTTATAGGCATGAAGATTAAAGCCCAGAAAGTTTGAGTGACTTGCCCAGAGTCACACAACAAGGACCTGGGACAGGAGGGTGATTTGGGCCTCTGTCTGGGTGGCTTTCTCCTGTATGACACTCCCATGGTGGTGTCCTCACTCTTCCTGGACTGAGTGAGGAGACCTGTGAGCCACACTCTTCTGACACAATGCCATCTGTGGGGATGGAGATGGTAGTGGTGGGGACGCAGGCACACCTGGCTCTGATGGAGGGGAACAGGAGGGGTGGACATCTTGACTTGGAAGGCAGAAGTCAGGGTTGTGGAGGCCTATCTAGTGTGTTTGGGGGTGGGAGGATGCTTACAGGCTGGCACTTGGGGTGGGGTGAAGGGAGCTGGGAGGGAAGCTGGGGTGCTGGGTATGGTTAGGGTGGGGGCTGCACCATTTGAAGATGCCCGCGTGGATAATGTCAGATGACACAGAGGGAAAGGCGGCTCTGGCCCTATCCCCCCAGCCCTTTCCCCAGCCCTGCCCCCCGGTTCTGCATACCTTAGCCCTGTTGCCCCCAACCTCGACCCTTTCCCAGCCCTGCCCCAGGTCTTGCCCCTGACCTTGCCCTCCTGGCCCTGCTCCCAGTCCTGCTCCCTGGCTGTGTCCCCAGCCATGTCTCCAGCTCTGTCCCCCTGTCCCTGCCCACCCCAGGCCTATCCCCTCTCCCCACTGGAAACTCCTGCTCCCTTGCTCTTTAGAATGTGGGGAGACTGAATTTTCCTGGCTTTGGATGACTCAGAGACAACAGATGAGCTCTAGCCCACACCTGTTAGGTTCTTGTTCCTGAAGCCTCGGAGCAGCACACCTCTGTGTCAGGTTCGAGTCTCCTAGTGAGGAGGGTGCTCCTGTCTCAGGTGTCAGCAAAGTGTTGACTAAGCCCTGATCCCCACGGGGATGCTCAGAACAATTTCCACTTAGGGGCACACACTGATGTGTTCTGAGGACAGCACCCCTGACAGAGAGGCCAGGTCAGCCTTTAGCTTGGACCTAATGGGGAGATCCTGGGTCCTGCAGAGCGGGTCTGGGTGAGCTGAGAGGTGGGACTTGGGCAGCTCCATTCTTCTCTGGCATTACCCTATTCTCCTGGCCGAGTTGCTGACCTGGCCTCACGCCTGACCCGGCCTCCCCCCGACCCTGGCCTAGCCCTTAACCCTGGCC